>NC_053154.1:163133662-163168662 GCF_016835505.1 Polypterus senegalus
AGCTCCACAAATGAGACACACGGGTTCAGTAAACATATACTCAGCCTCCCATCGGTTTTAAAGGCTCTATTTTCAGAATCAACTTTTCTCTTCAGCATCGTGTGAGCTAGCTTCGCAATAACTTGCAGCATCATAAGCTAGACTTGATTAACGCGGTAAGTGTTCGGCAAGGCAGCTGAAGCGCTGCATTATGGGATCTGTAGTTTATTGTGTTACCAGCGCTTCATATACCGGGCCATTAATAACAATAATACAGTATATAAAATGATCTCGCGGGCGGATATAATTACGCCGGGCGGATGTGGCCCCTGCCCTTGAGTTTGACACATATGGACTAAATAGAACTTGAAAATATATATTTTTAAATGTGATCGCGCAATTCAGATAGAGTTGACGCACTACAGCCTGCATGCCTCAATAAGTCATCCTCCCTCGCTCTTACTTTTTACCGTTCATCTAATGAATACACTGAGTATGGCTTTACCAAAACAATCATTGATGGCGAATAAAGTATCCATTATTCGAGTATGTAGATCGGGATATATATATATACATATATATATACCCGTGTATTGCAGAGGAGAAGTAGTGTGTTAAAAAGCTAGAAAAAGAAAAGGGAACATTTTAAAAATAACGTAACATGACTGTCAATATACAGTATTTGTTTTGTGAGTGTTACTGAGTGTTGCTGTCATCAAGGATTTGATTATCATTATTTCTTTCAATCAGGTTCGTATTTGTAGGATGTGTTGTGTTCAAGTTACATTCCGTGTTTGTCAATCGTTGTAAAGATGACAGGTTTCATTCATCGATTCGTTTCTTACTGCATCAATAAACAGCTCGTCTTCTTCTTTATCTGAGACCTGACACACTGCATGCACGGGTTTTTTACACTGTCTTCCTTTAGCGGGACATTGACTTTTTCCACCGTGTGCTTTGTTTCCGCAGTAGCTGGATTTATGAATATGCTTGTATGTATCAGACGCTCCATATTTTTGCTGCCTTTTCAATTGTGTAATTCGGTTTTGTTCAGCTCTTTGGAACTGTTGCTTTTATCTGTGCACTGCGCCAGTTCACGTGAGCCGATCGGTGTACATGCATCGAAGTTTCCCAGCTGTGCTGGTGCCATCTCGTGCTATGTCCATGGCTGTATTTAATGTTACCTTAGTCCTGGCACTTAAAACTTTCTCTCGCAGTTTCGCTGAGTTTGTACCAAACACCACCCTGACCATCTCATCTTCCTCTGCATAAGCACAGTCCTTAACCCGTGAATATTTAGTGGGAGTTTGCTATTGGATTGCCGCTGACGGACGGCCTTATATGGGCAGGCACTAAATTACAAACGCCAGCGGCAGCCTGTCTATGAACTTAATTTAAAGTGTAGGTTTACATCGTGCTTTGTTTCCGAAGTAGCAGAACTCATAAATATGGTTGTATATGTCACTCGCTCGCTTCTTATTGTTTCGCTGCCTTCTAAATTATATAATGCATGTTTTCTTCAGCGCTTTTTTGAGGTCTTCCTGGTTTTCTATGTACTGCGTGATTACGTGAAGGCGTGATGATGTCACACGAAACTCCCGGCGTTCAAGCTCATCTCCATTACAGTAAATGGAGAAAAACAGCTTCCAGTTATGACCATTACGCGTAGAATTTCGATATAAAACCTGCCCAACTTTTGTAAGGAAGCTGTAAGGAATGAACCTGCCAAATTTCAGCCTTCCACCCACACAGGAAGTTGGAGAATTAGTGATGAGTGAGTGAGTGAGTGAGTGAGGGCTTTGCCTTTTATTAGTATAGATATACATACCTATCTACATCATATATACACACACATACATACATACACACACACAAATTATATATATGTGTGTATGTATGTATGTGTGTGTGTGTGTGTGTGTGTATATATATACACATACATATACTTGTGTGTATGTTTGTATGTGTCTATATGTGTGTGTATAGGTTTGGTCACTGAGTGCAAGGGAAAAATAATAAATTATAGTCTATAAGTTATTAAACAGTAAAACATTAACGTTTTAAGAAGTACAGGTACATTGAAATTACATTTTCTATGTGAACGTTCAAATTTGTGCCTCTGGTAATGTGCCTTACCGGCATTTAAAGAAAATTTGTTTTGTGTCCTCTGCAGTGTTAAGAGAGAAAGGCTTTGGTTTGGGATCAAAGGAAAAAAGGTGTAAAGAAAGGAAAGTTGCCTTTTTCTTTTATATAGTATAGAGAGATGTGTTCGCTGACGTTATGATCGCCTTTTGGGGACAGTCGGTGGGTCTTGTGTAGACTGGTGAGACGTCCCGCCATTAATCGGCTGTGATGGCACTGTCAGTCCTCCACTCCTGTGCGTGTCTTCAAAATCCGAGCTGAGGACCTCATAATCGTATACGTGCAAAAGAAAGTGTGAATCGCCTTAATATTATTTTGCCGTGGTGTAGAAAAGGTTTCCCGTGTTTGCACTTGTCTGGGCTATAGCGCAGGGGGAGGATGAAAAAAATTAAAAGTGCTCACTTTGACTTAAGGCAGAAGCGCAGTCAGCGTCTCAAAGGCCGGCACGGCTATGCACGCGCGCTGGCTGCTTGACTTTTGCTGGGCAGGAGACCCCTTTTGTACACACGTTCATGATATCAAAAGTCTCAGCTCTTTGGAGGTAATTCATATATTATATATATAGCAAAATACCTGCGCCTCGCAGTGGAGAAGTAGTGTGTTAAAGAAGTAATGAAAAAGAAAAGGAAACATTTTAATAATAACGTAACATGATTGACATTGTCATGAGTGTTGCTGTCATATATATGCCTGCCTAAATAAGTCACCCTCGCTTTGCTCTTACTTTTTTACCGTTCATTTAATCATGGCTAGTGGCGGAAAAATTATAAAATGGAAGGAGGATGGCTTTACCAAAACAATTATTGATGGCTTAATCGATTATTCATAAAGCTTTAATTGGTGATCTTTTTTTTGTGTTAACCTCATATTTTTTCATACTTCTCAAACTAAGGTGGTGCGAGGGTAAAATTAATCGGGATGCGTTGATCAATGTAATCGGTGTACCAGGAAATCATGCATTGACAAAAGCTCCCCTTTGCTTGTAATGCAAAGTGTGATTAAATGCATTATTTTTTAACGTGTTATGGAGCACATGCAGCTAAGAAAAGGAAAGATTTTAAAAATAACGTAACACGATTGTCAATGTGACCTTTTGTAAGTAGTGCCTGGAGGATTCAGTGTGTAGAAACTCTAGAGACAGCGTGTGTATTAACTTGTGGATTTTTCTGTATTTGGTGGCAGTGTGACGAAGTTGCTTCGGAAGACGGCGTTAGCCGCGGAGCACAGCTCAGAGCGAAATCAAATGAATGGGAGGGGAGATGATGACGTGACTCCCCCACCCGCCTTAACTGTCAATCCCCCACAAACACAGTCTCTCGGAATTTGCATAAGCACACCCCTTCACCTACAATTTTAACTTAGTTACAAAGTGATCAAAACTCTCGCTTATATCCCCGTCCTCTCATTAAACTTGTATCCCGCATTACCTGTGGGCATGTGAAATGCCAGCGGTAGCCTGTCTATGAACTTAATTTAAAGTTTAGGTTTACACCTTGCTTTCTTTCCGAGGTAGCAGCACTCATGAATATGGTAGTATATGTCACTCGCCGCTTCTTATTGTTTCGCTGCCTTCTCAATTATATAATGCATGTTTTCTTAAGCGCTTTTTGGAGGTCTTCCTGGTTTTCTACGCACTGCGTTGACAGTCAGTTCACGTGATTACGTGGGAGGCGTGATGTCGTCACACGAAACTCTGCCCCCCACGTCTTTCCAGCTCAACTCTATTACAGTTAATGGAGAAAAATACCTTCCAGTTATGACCATTAGGCGTAGAATTTCGAAATGAAACCTGTCCAACTTTTGTAAGTAAGCTGTAAGGAATGAGCCTGCCAAATTTCAGCCTTCTACCTACCTACACGGGAAGTTGGAGAATTAGTGATGAGTCAGTGAGTGAGTGAGTGAGGGTTTTGCCTTTTATTAGTATAGATTATTGTACTGTACATTTAATTGCACACAACCACTAACCTATGAAGGCACGACCTCAGTAGGAGAGTCTTCAGAGGTGGTGCAGTATCTTCAGCAGGTGCGTTGTTGTCTTCAGTGAAGAAGTACTAGGCAGTGGGTGTCTGGGTGCGGCTGAAGAACATCTTGATAGGCAGTTGCTGGCACTGTCTTTTCATATGCGTGAGGAGGCTTTTGTAGGGTATTGCCATCTTTAATCATATCCAAGAGTTTCACCTTCTCCTGGATAGTAAGCATCTTCCTCCGGCGCTTAGTTTTATTGTCCGAAGGCTTAGAAAAAGCAGCACGTTTAGGAGCCATCGTAGGGCTTAGATAAAAGTTCTCAGAAAGCGCATGCGTAGTGACGTAAGCGTGTATGAGAAAAAAATCGCTATAGAGTGAAGCCGCGAAAGTCGAAGCGTGATATAACGAGGGATCACTGTACCACAATTGGAATGTCTTATTAGTTCTTCTCCATACATTTACAGCCTAACACTTTTTGTACTTTACAGCATCATTTGTAAAAATGAAAATATGTTCCTGTTAACTGCTTTTATGTTCATGAGTAGAAATATCATTTCACAAATAATGCACTGGTACGCTGATACTGCTACCCAAGGTGATATCCACGATTCTTTAAGTATGACCATGTGTAGAAACATCTGCTTGCAACTAAAAAAGAAAGGTAAAGTATCTGCTTTAAAATCTCTAGGGTATATACAAATATTCATCCACTTCGCCATTGATTGTATAGCTGATTGAAAGTGACACTAACTACATTTAATATTTTGGAGATAGCTGTTCTCACAGTATATACTTTCTCAGATCTGCTTAATTGAATTCAGTATCAGGGGAAGCCAGAGCCTATTTTAGTAGACAGAAACAACGCCGAACAGTCGGCCAAGCCATTGCTGGGGACTTTCACACATACACACATTCACTGCTTATCTTTGGGGAGTTTTGAGATTCAAATCTGAGATGAAGAACGGAATAAGGCAACAGCACCAACAACACAAGGTCCAGATGTATCAAAATCAAAAACACTGTTTAAAAAAAAAAAAAAAAAAAGAAGCTATTTCATTTCAATCAAATGATAAAACACAGCAAAAAAATAAATAAATAAATGTACTGTTTCACCTAGTGAAAGCTATCAAATTAAAAAGTAATACAATGATAAGCCACAAAAACAATCTATAAGGCTTAAATTTATTATGTTATTAAAAATATATATTTTTATAGTACATTTTGAAATTCAAAAGAAACAACTTTACATCAACACATCCATTCATAAGTGATCGGAGCTATATCTCAGTGAATGTGATGTACATAGGACCTTTACAAAGACACTGTAAAAAGGCACAGCAGATGGACTGGATGCTGTTTTTTTGGCCTCTACAAACCTTTCATGAACAGCTGATCTCTGTAATTGAAACTATTTTCAAGGTTTTATTGTTCTTTACTGTTTTATCTACCTGCCTTAAGAGGACTCACCATAGTACTACCCGGAAGAAAATCAGGGCAATAACTCTAAATTAATACAATTCAGGATGCCTTACTTTTGTGATATGGTTTTCAAAGACATTAAATGGTACAGGTGAACTGCAGTATTCTGCAACTGAACCACTCCAGCTCTCAGCCCAAATGAAAAGAAAATGGAAGATGTCATCTCTCTGGCCTTAAATACTACCCATCAAGAACTTAATGGATAAGAGTTCTATGTTAAGATGCAATGAAGTAACTATAGCATTACATTGATAACATATTTCCCTGTATGTTGATCTGAGCATACATGTTAAGTGTGGATACTACATCAACTATTGGTTTTTGGTTGGCTTGTGTGGTTTTAGTTTTAATCGGTAGCTGTTTTTTTATTCTATGAAGTGTTATTTTAGTCAAAAAATATGTGCAATAAAATCTGATCTTGCATAGGCAGGAGTTAGTTTTATTTTAATTTGATGGCGATCTGGGTTCCTTAAAATGAAGTTTTGCATGCATTAAAATAAACAAACAAAACCTTGAGAGCAAAATTTGTGAACTCTGGAGCCCCTCAAAACTACTATAGGGGCAAGGTACAGGTGCCGGTCATAAAATTAGAATATCAGGACAAAGTTGATTTATTTCAGTAATTCCATTCAAAAAGTGAAACTTGTATATTAGATTCATTCATTACAGACTGATGTATTTCAAATTTTTACTTCTTTTAATTTTGATGATTATAACTGACAACTAATGAAAGTCCCAAATTCAGTATCTTGGAAAATTAGAATACTGGGAAAAGGTTCAATATTGAAGACACCTGGTGCCACACTCTAATCAGCTAATTAACTCAAAACACCTGCAAAAGCCTTTAAATGGTCTCTCAGTCGAGTTCTGTAGGCTACACAATCATGGGGAAGACTGCTGACTTGACAGTTGTCCAAAAGACGACCATTGACACCTTGCACAAGGAGGGCAAGACACAAAAGGTCATTGCTAAAGAGGCTGGCTGTTCACAGAGCTCTGTGTCCAAGCACATTAATAGAGAGGCAAAGGGAAGGACAAGATGTGGTAGAAAAAAGTGTACAAGCAATAGGGATAACCGCACCCTGGAGAGGATTGTGAAACAAAACCCATTCAAAACTGTGGGGGAGATTCACAAAGAGTGGACTGCAGCTGGAGTCAGTGCTTCAAGAGCCACCACGCACAGACGTATGCAAGACATGGGTTTCAGCTGTCGCATTCCTTGTGTCAAGCCACTCTTGAACAAGAGACAGTGTCAGAAGCGTCTCGCCTGGGCTAAAGACAAAAAGGACTGGACTGCTGCTGAATTATGTTCTCTGATAAAAGTAAATTTTGCATTTCCTTTGGAAATCAAGGTCCCAGGGTCTGGAGGAAGAGAGGAGAGGCACAGAATCCACGTTGCTTGAAGTCCAGTGTAAAGTTTCCACAGTCAGTGATGGTTTGGGGTGCCATGTCATCTGCTGCCGTTTGTCCATTGTGTTTTCTGAGTTCCAAGGTCAACGCAGCTGTCTACCAGGAAGTTTTAGAGCACTTCATGCTTCCTGCTGCTGACAAACTTTATGAAGATGCAGATTTAATTTTCCAACAGGACCTGGCACCTGCACAAAGTGCCAAAACTACCAGTACCTGGTTTAAGGACCATGGTACCCCTGTTCTTGAGTGGCCAGCAAACTCGCCTGACCTTAACCCGATAGAAAATCTATGGGGTATTGTGAAGAGTAAGATGCAATACGCCAGACCCAACAATTCAGAAGAGCTGAAGGCAACTATCAGAGCAACATGGGCTCTCATAACACCTGAGCAGTGCCACAGACTGATCGACTCCATGCCACGCCGCATTGCTGCAGTAATCCAGGCGAAAGGAGCCCCAACTAAATATTGAGTGCTGTACATGCTCATACCTTTCAGTTGGCCAACATTTCTAAAACTCCTTTTTTTGCATTGGTCTTAATTTATATTCGAATTTTCCGAGATACTGAATTTGGGACTTTCATTAGTTGTCAGTTATAATCATCAAAATTAAAAGAAATAAACATTTGAAATACATCAGTCTGTGTGTAATGAATGAATCTAATATACGAGTTTCACTTTTTGAATGGAATTACTGAAATAATTCAACTTTGTCATGATATTCTAATTTTATGACCGGCACCTGTATATGATAAAAACCAAAATGAAATTTGTCAATAGTGCAACTGGACTGATTAACAACAATGACAAGACAACATACAAACAAGTGGCAGCAGTTTTGATTAAATGAAAGCAAGACACACAGACAATGAACTTCCCAACTTCTGACTAGGCTTTACTTTCCACCTCCCAAAGATGTGTTGACGCTATAATGTCTGGGAGTGTATATTAACCATGAACTGGAACGGGGATGTAAATGCACCTTATAGAATGACTGTTTCCTTTGCATGAGTTGCAATAGGCTCTAGCTCCCTGTAAGTTTAAAAAATGATAAATGGATGGGTGTTTACACAAAGAATACAACAGCTAATTGAAAGAAAAATGAAAACTCTTACTTCAGTACATTAGAATCATTTAAGACTGAATTCTGCATTAAAATGTATAACACTTAGTGAACATAGCACTTGTTTTTCATGCAAGGTCAGTGCTGCAGTTTAAAAAAAAAAAGCTCTTCCTTACAAAATTTACAATGTTAATCAAAATATTTTGCATAACAAATATAAAAAAATCAATTTCCCCTCCAGTAAAATTGAAGGATCTGTATTATATATGTATTATTCAGTGTGCCAGAATCTAGATATACACTAATTGCCAAAAGTTTTAGAATACCTCAGTTCTAAACTGACCTAAAATGTCGAAAAGGTAAGCAGTAAACAGCCTCAGGTTTACATGTAAAGTTTAGGTTAGCAAAAACTGAAAAAAAGGAAATTTCAGAATATTACAAATAGGCCTTCTTCAGGGAACAACTAATAGGTTACAACCTACAGATGTTCAGCAGCAATTAAAATGAATTAAGCCTTGCAAGTTGAAGCAAACAATTTGCACAGGTGTCTCAACTTCTGTTTATTACTTAAAAACCCTCTGTCTCCTCTTCAAGCAGAGTTGGAACAGACTGTGTTACTACATCCTCTACACCCTAGAAAGTTGTCAATTTCAGTGATAATGGCAAGAGAACTGCAATTAACAAATGAAATGTGACTGAGCATTATTACCCTTAGAAGTGTAAGCGTTTCATTTAGGGAAATTGCAACAACAAAAAAAAAACCTCTTTCAGCTAATACAGTGATGCCCTAAACAATCCAAAGGCATTGGAAGAAACTGGAAGAGATCTGGCAAACCCAAACTCACAACCCAATCAGAAGACAACTTCCTGAGTGTCACCAGCTTGTGTGATAGGCTCCTCACAGCCCAACAGCTTCATGCACAGATTAACAGTGGTCAAAAAGCAAGTCTCGGTTTCTACTGTGAAAAGGAGACTTTGTGCTGCAGGTTTGACAGGGTAAGTGGCAGTAAGAAAGCCATTCCTTAAAGGACAAAAAAGAAAGTCTTATGGACTGATGAATCAAAATGTGAAATTCTTTATCCATCATGCTGGGGTGTTTTTTCGCCGTTAAGTTGGTTAAAGGATGGTTCATCAGTGTGTGATGCCAGCTATCAAACATGGAGGAGGAAGTGTGATGGTCTTGGGTTCTTTTACTGGAGACAGAGTTGGTGACTTGCACATGGCGTGACTGGCATTCTGAATCAAAAGGGTTACCACAGTTTGGCTGTTATATCAACTAAAGGTGGCTACTCTGATTAATAAAAAAATTTGAATAAAATTTTGTATACTTAATGATTCTTTGACTATTTTTTTATTTGCCATTATTTATATATTCTATGCCAGTGTAATATTATCCAAGTTGTATTTCAGAGGGTGCAGTAACACAGTCTGTTCCAACTCTGCTTAAGAGAGACAGAGGGTTTTAAGTAATCCACAGAAATTTGCAAAGCTTAATTTACTTGAAATTGCTGAAGAATATCTGCATGTTGTAATCTGTTAGTTGTTCCCTGAAGAAGGCCTATTTGTAATATTCTGAAATATCCTCATTTTTTGGTTTTGGCTAACCTAAACTTTAAATGTAAAACCTCTGGCTGTTTACAGCTTAACTTTCACCATTTTAGGTAATCCATTACATTTCAACTGATTAAATGTGAAAAAAAACTGAGGTGTTCTAAAACGTTTGACTGGTAGTATATGCTGCACAGATGCAGAGTGTATTTCAGTGCATACACTGATCCACTGTTTTGCACTTACCGGTTTAATCAGCACTTTAAGTCCCGAAACACTGAAAAGAGCACTACACAAAATAATTGCTGTTGAACTTGTCATCATCTTGCTGGACTTTGCTCTAAATAAATAACAAAACTAATAAAAGATGCATGAACTGTTTAATAATACTAACAGTTATAACTGTTTAGCAATTAGTGCTCAGTGCTTATACATTTAGCTATTGAATGGGTCTCCTATTTCAAAGTCTAGTTTCAATGCTCACCTTGAACCAGACCTAGCTTTCTTAGACCATTAATGCGCTTCTCAAGGAGATTTCCTTTGATACACAGAAGCTCAGGGCACTTCTCCAACAAATGTATGATGGTCACAGGATTTAAATCTAGTGTGATAAGAAGTGAGATGTTGGAAAGACCATCAGCAGCAAGTAAGGCATCCCAGTTAGATGTTCTTTCAAAAAGGTTAACCACTTGTTCTTCTATGAATCCCATGTCTAACAATGAGCAAATTGTCAATTCTGCATTAGGGTACTTGAAGCTAACTTGTCCATACTTGTCTAGGAGATCCTGTGTAAGGGCCTTTCCAATCTCTTTGTTGTTTTTGTTTACAATATACTTCTGCGATTGGTTGCGAGTAGTACAATGTTCCCTTGTTTGATCCAGCACCCATGTCCTAAAAATTGAGGACTTAGTTGTCCTCAAGCAAGCCAGTCGAGGGCAAGGAAAACAGAAGAACCAGTGCAATATCTGCAGGGATAAAAAAAAAAAATACTTTCTTAAATACAATCTGTAACTGTAAAAACATGCTATGAATTATGCAGTGAACTGTATGAAACTATATTTTAAAGGATCACATGTTAATAACTATGGTATAATAAACAATTTTTACAATAGAAACAAGTGCAGTGCCCACTTTGTTTGGTACACACCTCCTTGTTATTGTAAATGGCCTGCTCCTCTAAACAACCAATCATATGGCTACCAACTCGCTATAGATCTCAAACAGACATACTCAAGAGGTTTAGATGTTATTCAACCAAACTTTCAAAAATTGTGACTTTGTGTATTGGTGTAAGATGTGCATTTCAGAAAATGCTGCCCTTGTGGGATTCTCACACACTGTATTTTGTGGAGTTTTCAAATTCCTTAAGATAAATACAACATTCACTTTGAAGCCTTTCTGCCGGTAAAAATACCTTTTTAATAAAGAGAGATCAGATTAGAATGGCTGCACCCGTTCAAGCTAACAGAAATGCCACAAATGCTCAAATGACAGCTCTTCACAATAGTGTGAAAAAGAGCATCTCTCAATGCACTTTACCCATCTGACCAAAAAAAAAAAAAAAACAATGGGTTACAGTGACAGAAAACCACACTGATAAAAAGATGAGGATACAGTGTGCAGAAACTAAGAAATGTCTCCAGCACCTTACTGATTCCACATCTTGAAGAAATCATTAGCAAAGTGAAGATAACTGCATAAACATTTTAATATAAAATTCACACTAATGTCATCATATTTTCTACATAAAGAAATAAAGGACTATGTGATATTTTTCTCCTATTATAATGATTTTAATTGCATAAACAAAAACAAAATAAATAATCAAAGAGACACATATCTTTACAAGCTATGTATTGAAGATTTAATATTTAGTATTGCTTCATGATACACCTGTGGGAAGAACAGTCTTTTGTAAAGCTACCTTACAGCTCAGGTGACTTCAGTTCAATGCCCAGTCTGGACATGGTCTGTGTAGAGTTGACACGTTCTAGCAGGCAATCTAAAAGCACTCTGGTTTCATACATAATGTAGTGTTAGGTTACCCTGTGATATCCATGTGTGCAATACTGCCGGGATAAACTCTACTGCCCTGCAATCCTGAACTGGAGTAAGCCAGTTCTGCAAATAGATGCGTCTGTTTATGCATAAATATAATTGACATTGTTAATCAAATTCATAGCAATAGAATGTGATTATTATATACAATAATTATAAACTGTGTTACTTGTAATCGTCTGACACCATACACCAGCATTAACAAATATAATTAAGCAATGTCAGAATGAAAGAATGTATTACATTTGCATGTAAAAGAAAATTACAAGTGAACATACATACAGTGGTGTGAAAAACTATTTGCCCCCTTCCTGATTTCTTATTCTTTTGCATGTTTGTCACACAAAATGTTTCTGATCATCAAACACATTTAGCCATTAGTCAAATATAACACAAGTAAACACAAAATGCAGTTTTTAAATGATGGTTTTTATTATTTAGGGAGAAAAAAATCCAAACCTACATGGCCCTGTGTGAAAAAGTAATTGCCCCCTGAACCTAATAACTGGTTGGGCCACCCTTAGCAGCAATAACTGCAATCAAGCGTTTGTAATAACTTGAAATGAGTCTTTTACAGCGCTCTGGAGGAATTTTGGCCCACTCATCTTTACAGAATTGTTGTAATTCAGCTTTATTTGAGGGTTTTCTAGTATTAACCGCCTTTTTAAGGTCATGCCATAGCATCTCAATTGGATTCAGGTCAGGACTTTGACTAGGCCACTCCAAAGTCTTCATTTTGTTTTTCTTCAGCCATTCAGAGGTGGATTTGCTGGTGTGTTTTGGGTCATTGTCCTGTTGCAGCACCCAAGATCGCTTCAGCTTGAGTTGTGAACAGATGGCCGGACATTCTCCTTCAGGATTTTTGGTAGACAGTAGAATTCATGGTTCCATCTATCACAGCAAGCCTACCAGGTCCTGAAGCAGCAAAACAACCCCAGACCATCACACTACCACCACCATATTTTACTGTTGGTATGATGTTCTTTTCTGAAATGCTGTGTTCCTTTTACGCCAGATGTAACGGGACATTTGCCTTCCAAAAAGTTCAACTTTTGTCTCATCAGTCCACAAGGTATTTTACCAAAAGTCTTGGCAATCAATGAGATGTTTTTTAGCAAAATTGAGACGAGCCCTAATGTTCTTTTTGCTAAACGGTGGTTTGCGTCTTGGAAATCTGCCATGCCGGCCGTTTTTGCCCAGTCTCTTTCTTATGGTGGAGTCGTGAACACTGACCTTAATTGAGGCAAGTGAGGCCTGCAGTTCTTTAGATGTTATCCTAGGGTCTTTTGTGACCTCTCGGATGAGTCGTCTCTGCACTCTTGGGGTAATTTTGGTCGGCCGGCCACTCCTGGGAAGGTTCACCACTGTTCCATGTTTTTGCCATTTATGGATAATGGCTCTCACTGTGGTTCGCTGGAGTCCCAAAGCTTTAGAAATGGCTTTATAACCTTTACCAGACTGATAGATCTAAATTACTTCTGTTCTCATTTGTTCCAGAATTTCATTTTCATCTTGGCATGATGTCTAGCTTTTGAGGTGTTTTTGGTCTACTTCTCTGTGTCAGGCAGCTCCTATTTATGTGATTTCTTGATTGAAACAGGTGTGGCAGTAATCAGGCCTGGTGGTGGCTACAGAAATTGAACTCAGGTGTGATACACCACAGTTAGGTTATTTTTTAACAAGGGGCAATTACTTTTCACACAGCCATGTAGGTTTGGATTTTTTCTCCTAAATAATAAAAACCATCATTTAAAAACTGCATTTTGTGTTTACTTGTGTTATATTTGACTAATGGTTAAATGTGTTTGATGATCAGAAACATTTTGTGTGACAAACATGCCAAAGAATAAGAAATCAGGAAGGGGGCAAATAGTTTTTCACACCACTGTGTATATATATATATATATATACACACACACACACATACACACACAATATTGTATATATGCATATACAATATATATATGTATATATATTACACAGAAACCAAGAGCAAACTTTTGTAATACTGCTAAGTAATGTCATTTCCATTTTGAATTTTAAAAAATAATAAACTTGATGATAAGATCTCTTTTAACTTACCCAATGAAAACCTAATAAAAAAGAGGGTGACATTAGGCTATTTATTGCAGAACAAACCTTGTTTTAAAATGTTCTTTTGAAAAAACGTCATGCAGGCTATGTTTCTTTTGGTCCTTGATTATATTGATGCCATTTGCATGCTCCCCCTTCTTAAACCCCTTGATGTTACAGCTCTCTTCTATATTAAACCATTGATGCGGTTTAATATTCAGCTCTCTTAGGTTTTCTCTTTACTCAGTACACCTCAGACTATAAATATGTATCATATCACTTGCAGAAATTCTCAGATGATTCTGCACTTATGGGGTGTATATTGATAAGGGGGGTGAAGCAGAGTATAGCAGTGAGGTGGAGAACTTTTGATGCAGCAAAGAGCTTCTAGGCCTGGTCACTATTCAGGGAGTGGATGTTGAGGTGATGCACTCTGACAAATACCTGGGGTTCCACACCAATGACAAACTGGACTAGTCTCAGAACACAAAGGAACTACAAAATAAAAAGCAGAGCAGACTCTTTTTCCTTAAGAGACTGTGTTCCTTTAATGTCGTAAGTGAAATCCTTCACATCTTCCACAACTCTGTGATGACCACTGCGCTTTTCTATGCTGTGTTGTGTTGGGCTGGTAACATCACTTTAAGAGAGGCCCACTTAACAAAATAATTAAAAGGGCAGGTTCAGGTTACAGGATATATTCTGGACACCCGGATGTAAAAGCAAAGAGTGAGAATTAAAACAAAATTGAGTGTCATTATGAACAATGCTGCACATCCTCTCTCTTACACACTAACACTGAGGACTTTTATCCAATAAATTATTCAGCAGGAGTGTGTCAAGAAACGCTACGGGGGCTCCTTTATACCAACAGCAATATGTCTGCATAATGTCTTACTATGACAATGACAGCCAGGTCAAGACATTCTTTCTTTTTAATTTTCTTCCTTTTTAGTCATTCTGGTGTGTGTGTTCAGACCATACTGTGTATGTGTATATATTGTTATTTATCTATTTATTTAATAAGCTCCTGTCAAAAGCCAGTTCCCTCTGGGTATAAATAAAGTTCTCTCTCTCTATCTGTGTATAAACATATGAGTGGGCTGGCCTTCTCTCAGTGTTTAATGGAATGGCCTCTGGTAAGTTTTTATTTATAAAGCTATTCTTGGTAAACTCCAATCATACATAATCTTTTCATAATTGTGACAATACTCGCTTTATGCAATTACTGTTTATGGATACAGCGGGCTTAATACATTATAACATTTAAGTATGATTATTCTTATATCGGAGTGTGTTTTAATTTTTGTTTTTCTTTTTAGTGACTTTCTGTATTTTAACAATTTATGATAGCGGTCTTGTAACTCGGCAAGGCTACAAATGAAATCTTTTCTCGATGGGTTTTCCAAGTGTTAAATAAAGGTTAATAATAACTTACCTACACATGTAACGTTTGCCTCGTTACATTTTAGACTATTTACTACAATATACTGTATAAGTTTAACCTCGTCAATTTAAAATGGGCGACAATTAAAACGCTATACAACTGGCACATATCCAAATCACTACGAGTTAAACAATATACAGTTTAATTTACCATTTTCTGTCTATGAACATGATACATACTTCTTTATACATGGAAAACAATATCAAAGTAATGGGAAAGGATCTCTGATAATTGATCTGCTTTCGATTGTGACGTCTAACAAACAAATGACATATTAAGATAAAAGTAACAGGGATGGAGGCGTGCTACATTGAAAAGTTAGCAAGATACACAGACATTCCTAAAAACGAGACGCGACAGATATAAATAATTATTTAGTAAGCATAATAAAGTATGAGGCCCGGTGTATTATATCATAATTTACGCATAAACAAGTAATTTATTATTAGCAGGAACATATACCGACTCTTTTTAAAATCAAACACCAACCTGCTTCTGACAGACGCGCATGTCTCTCGCCGTAACATTCATTTAGGCTCGACTTGGTGCAGAAAACCAGTGGAAAAAAGTTCCGTGCGCAACCTCCATGAGACACCGCGGTAGACTACTGCTGTTACCTGATACATTGGCACGCAAAAGTCTGAGCAACCTTCCTTAAAATGTCTGTTACTGTGAATAGTTAAATAAGCAGAGGCTGAACTGAATAAAAATGTAAACTTGCTTAAAATATTACAGAAATGTGTCATGTTTAACTTTACGCCTTTTGGGCATAAGTTCATCTTCTGCTCATTTAACTATTCACAGTAACAGACACTTTAAGCAAAAAGTGCCCAAACTTTTGCATGCCATTTTATCAAACAAATAAGATAAAAAAAGATACAGAAATGTATCATACATCTAGTGAAAGTATAATTATAATAAAGTTAGAATCTTTCATTCAGCGTTTGGCAACAATGGATTATTATTCATGATCCCAATCTGTCAATGTCTGCAAAAAATTAATGGAGAAGGCATTTTTTAAGTTGTGCCTTTACTGTTTATCTCATATAGTGCGTTTCTCAAAGAAAATAGATGTCAAAGTACATAACAAAATACAAAAACGAAGTCTAGGAGGACCAGTTGTCTACTGTATGAAAAGGAAATTTGTATTCAAAGAAAATAATTTAGTTACCAAATACAACAAAACAAAACTGACTGCAACGGTGCTCTGTACTGTAATGCTTTAATGAAATTATTCCATTCAATCGAAATTCTAAATTTGAGTTAAAACACCAAATGTGTTGCGATTATCTCAGTAACTGAAAGCTGAGTAGTTGCTCAGTGCTGCTAAACCTCCGATTTCTTTACACACTGGGGCATGACCCACTATTCTTTGAAGATGGCAGGAAACTGGGTTGGTGACCAGCCTTTCCATGCTGCCTTGTCTTACACTGACCACTGCGTATCAGGAGTGGCCTAAACTTGAATTTCTGCCAGACAGTAACATCTACAAGATTGGGATATTATGTATGGTCCCTTTTCTCATATATTTATAAGAAATATAAATATATATGCATATTCATATATGTACCTTTGGCCATATATAGATATATTTTAATGACATTTGGGTGCTCTTTTTTAAGCACTGTCTTTTTATACTTCTCTTTCACAATCAGCTTGCAAAAGCTGCATGAGAGGTAATTTAAAGGCTTCAAGTCGAAGCAAGCAATGAGGAAAACACTTTCCATCCATCCATTATCCAACCCACTATACCCTAACTACAGGGTCAAGGGGGTCTACTGGAGTGAATCCCAGCCAACCAGGGTGCAAGGCAGGAAACAAACCCCGGGCAGGGCGGAGAACACTTTGTAATAGCTAAATCCATTGAGTTAATGTTAATGGTAAATCTACCTTAGTTTTTTGCTTAGTTTGAACATGAATATAATGTAGCTTTAACACAGATAATGTAAGATTCTGTTCCACTCCCTGTGAATTCAAGTTAATGGAATGTTCTTAATGTTAGCTCTGGGTGACAACAGTATAGTTCTTAGATTGAAGTTAGATAGATAAGCTTTAAGGGCAGTCAGTTTTCTAGCCATATTGTACTGTACGTCGGTCAAACATCCTAATGTATGAAGCCTTAAAAATGTAACCTAGTAGTTACCATAGAAAGAGGTTTCCTTTTTTCTGAGTGCATTATCAACCACTTTCCTTATTTTCATGTGAACTGTTTACTTTCAATTTTACTAAAATCTTTCAAACAAAGACACTTGGACTGTGGATTTTTTTTTGTTTTGTACAAAGTGTCATACTACTACTGGAATGCCTTTCTAGGAACTATTTTCAACTACGGGTATTTGGAAACCCCTGACAAATGCAGTTACACACTAGTACAACTATGTTATCAGTAAACCAAACCAGATTTATTTTTGAATGAAATCCCTGTGAACACTTAATACATTTTTTTATAACATTCACCAAGCTTTTTAATGCCACTCAAATAAAATATTTTGCATGGCTTGTTCAATCATTCTTCTACAGCTGGCTTGATATTTTTATCATTGACGAGAGCCCCACAGTGGTAGTCCTTCACATTGGGAAACAGATGGTAGTCACACAAAGCCACATCCAGAGTAAAGAATAAATCTAAATGTAAATGTAAGGCATACTAACACCCCATGAGTGTATAGACAATCACATTCCTCCTATTTAAAATCACCAACTAATCTAACATACACAATTTTGTGGCTATGGGAAGAAAACCCACAAAAACCACTGGGTCAACTTTCCGTTAACTAGATTAAACATTTTACCTGGAAAGTGACATTAGGCACGATTCTCAAGCTGTAAGAAAAGTGTTAGCATTCAAAGAAATTCTGCAGAAAACAGATAAAGTTAAATATCGGGTACAAGAACATGTACACTACAATACAATTTATTTTTGTATAGTCCAAAATCACACAAGAAGTGCCGCAATGGCCTTTAACAGGCCCTGCCTCATGATAGCCCCCCAGCCTTGACTCTCTAAGAAGACAAGAAAAAAACTCCCAAAAAACACTTGTAGGTAAAAAATAGAAGAAACCTTGGGAAAGGTAGTTCAAAGAGAGACCCCTTTCCAGGTCTCTTTCATATTCAAAAGTTTGAGGTCACCTAGAAACATTCACATTTTTGAGTGAAATTGTTACCTTTTATTATCAATATACCGTTAAATTGCTTTAAAAATACAGACAAGGCAATTCTAGTGCTTATATTGACTGTTACTGCTTGAAATGCCTGTTGTTTATTATTCACATATACCTGCAAAGCCCCATTTTCAGCAGAAATTCCTTCACTGTCCTAATGGTAAACTCCCTTAACTTACCAGTCATTACCATTAGTCCTGCATTTATGTCAACTGGTTATCAAGAAACCTTTGTAATTAGCACTGCTGAAACTTGTTATTCTGTTCCCTTCGGTTGCAACGTACTGACATTCCTAAAGTTCAGTTCTGGGTTTCAAAATGGCCAAAATGAAACAGTTTTCTCAAGAAACAAGCCAGTCTATTAATTTTATGTATTTTGTTGCAGAATGAAGGTTATTTCTTATTACAAATTGCCAAAAAAATGAAGATTTCACACAAAGGTGTCAGTTACTGTCTTGAGAGAAGAGGGCAAACTAGACCTGATCGGACAGAAAGAAGGCCCAGAAGCACAACTGAATGAGAGGATCAGGGCATCAGAGTCCGAGGAAACAAATGCCTTACTGGTCCTCAGTTGACTTTCTCATTAAACACACACCAAAATACTAGTGTCATCTGCAACAGAGAATGGACGATGCTGGGATGGTGACTATAATATACCTTTCCAGTAATCCAGTATCTGCGTTCTTTTGCCCATTTTAATCTTGTTTTATTTGCCCCTTTCAGATGCAGCCTGTGTATAATGGGTCCCAAAATTCACACTCTGTGTCAGGACAAAAACTAAGCCATGAAGTCTAAGAAACTCTCTGTAGAGACCTCTGCGATAAAAAGAGTACGTCATACATCAGGGCAAGGGTATCAAACCATTTTTTAAGATACAAGTGTACACAAGAGCACATAAGCCTCAATGATTGTGAAATGGAAAAAGTTATAAAATCTAGGACTCTTTCTAGGGTTGGTTGTCTGGCCAAACAGAGTAACTGGGCACGAAAGGTCTAAGTCAGAGAGGTGATCAAGAACCTAATGGACAAAACCTGAACTCTTTGGGCAGAAATCCAGGCACTATGTCTGGGAAATAGCAAGTATTGCTCGTCACCATAATAATAGCTTCCCTATGGTGTAGCATGGTTGTGGTAGCGTCAAGCTATGGAGAGTTTTCTCAGCAGCAGGGACAGGGAGACTGGACAGAACTGAGGGAGGAATGAATGTGGCTTATAAAGAGATGTCCTTGAAGAAAATCTGATCCAGAGCACATGCAACCAGACTGGTGTGACGGTTCACCCTTCAGCACAACAATGACCCAAAGAATACAGTCAAGACAATGCTGGAGTGACTTTGGGACACGTCTCTGATTGCCCTGGAGTGGTCCAGTCAAAGCCCACACTTAAACCGCATAGAACAATTGTGAAGAAGCCTAAAGATGGCAGCTTACAGACACTTTCCATCAAATCTAACAGAGCTTGAGTGGATCTGCCTGGAAGAATAAGATAAATTGCCCAAATACAGGTGTACAAAGCTTGAAGCAATGTATCCAAGAAAGCCCAAAGCAGTAATCGTAGAAGCCCTTTTGGCAGCAAAGTACTGAAAATTTTAAATACTTGCAGGAGTAAGGGATTTCAGTTTTTAAATTTGCAAACCTTTCTGAAAACCTGTTTTCACTCTGAGTGTAGATTAATCTGCAATTATGTACCTTAGGCCGTATAGTATTAATTCTGTGAATTTGTGTAAACAAGAATGTTTTTCTCCTATATACAGTACATCAGTGTTTTACCCTTTACTTATTAACATTTGAAAGTACTAAGAACCTAGTAAAATGTTATAGTTATATCTCAATAGCTTCTGTTAGTATATTATTTTCAATTCAACTTTTATGTAGAGCTATTCACTCTTGTAAAAATGAAGGAAAATAGGCATTCTGGACCTCTCATGTAGAGGAAAGACTCATGGAATGTTGGGAGGAAGCAAAAAACATGTATTTGACCGATTGCTTTTGTCATATCAGGACAGAGTGGAGAAAGAAAAAGGATACTCCATGTTGATTGGTGATCAAAATGTGTCGATCTTGAGGTACTTAAAAAGCTCAATAGACGATCTGAAACTGCACAGAGAAGATGTGAGGGAGTTATACAATCCGTCATCTCTTTGAATTCCAAGTAATCTGAAAATAAACAACCTCAAAGGAATGGGATCCAGCAATTGCAGTCATTATGTGCGATGTGCTCTACAAATTAAAGGTTAATAGTGTGAAGTTAGTCTTACCAACACTATCTGACCACTTGATCCCTCCCAGGCATTCAACTTCACAATCACAACAGAATGGGCAATATAAACTTTCAATTATGTGAAATTGTTCCCAAATGTGTCAGATATTTACTTATAAGCAAATAAATGTAAATTAGCTTATAATCTGAAAAGAATTAAAGAATTACATTTTTACTTGAACGAAGTATGCAGTAATTCTGTATGATAAACTTATTTTTTTAAGTTTCAGTGTACACCGAACTTTAACAAATGGGAATGATTAAAACATTCACAACAATGATTGGAAATTTCCATCAATAAATACATGATTAAAAAAAAATAAAATAAAAAGACAGCATAAAAGATTTTAGTACCAAAAGGGAATCACACCATCACACTTTTGTAAAATGTATGAAGAAGAATTTAATCATTCCTTTTAAAAGTGAAAAACATAAAATACATCATCTTCATAATAACAGATTTGTAAAAAGCATAATTTAAAATTTTTAAATATAAAAATGTACTTTTTTGAAATGTACAATATTCTTAAAACTTTTAGTAGAATGTAGCATTTAACAAAACATGAGCATTTAACAGAACATGAATATATTTTACACAGAACAAGAAGAAACATGAGGATATCAACTTAAACTTGGATAAAGCCCAACATTTCAGTAAATGTTCAACAACATGACAAAATGAACCGAGACCTGACAATGATTTATGTGAACTGTACATTCAGCTATTTAGTCTTGATTTACTAGACATTTAATTAATTCCTTCTCCAATGCACTTAATGATGCTATTTCATCATCCTCTTCAGGGTCAGCATCTTTACCAGGAACATCACTGGAATTCATGACAGTCACTGCATTTAAGGCACTTTTATCATCATTTACAATGACACTTCTGCTCTGAACATTTGGAAGAGCAGAGGCACATTTAGATGAAGAATCTGAAACAGAAGAGGTTGAAAAAAATTAATACTATATATCTCACACTAACACAGAGTGCTTGTATAGCTCAGATGATTCTTTATGTGCCGTACAGTATTTCCCTTTTTACTTACTAATCTAATTTCTTAGAATGGTTTTTCACAGTATACTAAACAGAAACTTCATATTTACTAGGGGGCTTTGCCCCCTGATTGCTTCGCTCGCCAACCCCAGTCTTTGTTTTTCCGGATACACACTTTTAAGATTTTTTTTTCTTTGAATTGTTTCTATTTCATTAGTTTCACTTTTATTTCAAACCTTCTGTAAAAAATATACAGTATTTGGAATCTTTCGAGTCCCAACATGCTGAATCTTTTTAATCAGGTCAGCGAGACATGTGTTTAATGACTTTGTACCATAATTCAGGATAGGTTTCTATGTTTGGAATTTCAGCACAGACAAAATGATCTACATCATCAGCAGTTAATTTAATTTTGCAAAGTAACCAATAAATGCATGTGAGGTAAACTCCATTTTTGAAATGGGTCAATCTCTTGGCACAAAGTCTCATGTTTAAGGTCCCCGTGAGACACTCTGTGGCCAGTCTCTTTAGTCTTACGGGTCTTTTAAGTTTCTTCCGTGATCGTAACGTGAAGATCACATCTCGTCGCCCTACGGTTTCTCTCCAGGGTTTTTTTTTATAATAGAGAGAAATAACACTATATGGATACAAGATTAGCAACATTCCAGCATGCAGACAAATTGGTAGTACAATTAAATGACATCAGCAAGCAAAATTTAAAGTAGCACTTTTTGAAACATCCTGATCCTAATTGAAAAAGGAGGATTATATAGTTATACTCAACTTTTGCCTCACAGATCACGTATTCTGCTTTAATCTGTTCCAGAAACACAGGTTTGGATAAATTCAGATTTTCTGTAACAGAATTAACCTGTATTGCATAAATCTCAATATACTTTCACTGGATTTCACACTAATTCTGCTTTCTGGAACAGACCCCAGATCTTGTTTACTAAATAATGAACTACATAATTTATTTTCATCTATATATAAAAAATATATCTGAAAAGACAGTATTAATATAGAAGAAAGTCAGAAGGGAAAAAACCCATAATCCCCCATACAGCTGGAAACCCTAACATAAGCAATTTCACTTAATAAACAAACTCGGCCCACTGCTGTGACATAATTTGTGCATTTGCACATTCAAAACATGATGCTAGGAATAAACTATGAGTAATAGTGATACCAACTGAATGATACAAATGCTTTTAAGAAATAACTGGACATAAAGATTAAGAGCTATTTGATATAAAGTATTTTGGGACCACACACACACTACATCTTTCATGGATTTTGTTCCATTTTTGTGAATCATACAAACAAGTGAAAAAGCAATTATTAATTACAGTCTCTAAGCGTACTGCTTTAAACGTGATGTAGTAAGGAAAATTTTCTCAAAATATGAGTGAAACACGGTTGAACTAGTGAACCAGACACATTCTGAATCACTCATCAAAAAGGCAGTACATGTATATATTAAATGACAGAGTAGTTTAGGGAGTAAAAAAAACACGAAACCATACTGCCAGTTACATGCTCTTGGATCCAGTATTCCTGGATGTGGACACAAAATAAAAATTGATCAAAGACTACAGGAAAGGACTGCTTGAATTGCAGTGAAAGAACCACAGATCATCTGCCATATTCAGGCTGACCTTCAGACAAAACATGCAACAGTTTCAATGGACGCAAATCAGTCACCAATTCCATGAAAGGGGACTCTATAGTAGGAGATCAAGGAAGACCACACTGTTGATGGAGGAACACAAGAAAGCTCAACTTAAGTTCACCAATACACATCCAAACAAGGCAATGTCCTTCTGGGAGAATGGCCTGGGGACAAATTACACCATATTAGAGATGTTTGACTAAGTCCAACATCCCTTTGTAAACAGAAAGCCATCAAAGTAAACAACACCATCCCTATAGTCAAACATACAGTGGGCTTGGTGACGTTTAGTGGTTGCTTTGGTGCACCTGGAGCTCGGTGTCTTGAGGCTGTGCATAGCATCATTAAATTGGGAGATTAACAAGGCAATCTGGAGCACAACATCGAATATAGTGTCAGAAGGCTTAGTCTCCATCAAATGGTTTTCTACCAACATGACAACGACCTTAAACATACTCCAAAAAGACAAAATGCTGGACTGTTCTGAAGTGGCCAGTAATTAAACCATATCTAAATCTTACCAAGGTCAAGTGATTTTATTGTTATACCATGCATACACAGTGTTGCAGCATACAGTGCCACAAAATAATGTTACTGGGACTACAATGCAACATAGGACACAGGACAGGTAAAGAACCATACTATAAAGTAAATAAATAAAAAATAGGCAATAATTAGAAAAATAAATACATAAATGCAAGTAAGAGGTATAACAAATGTACTGCACGTAAAAATGCTACTAGAAGCGGATATGAAGGAAAGAGGTGCAGCTCTGAGAATTGCACTTGGGAGTAGACATCTGTCCTTGACTTCCTTGAAATAACTGATCTGAAGTCACTCTTGCACACACACACACACACACACACACACACACATTTATTAAAGAATAGCAAGTTAACTCTCTGTTCTACTACAGCTAATCAAACTAGAAAAAAAGAGATTCCTAGGCTTATAGAGACATAAATAAAGAGACAGGTAACAAGTAGTAAATCATTCTTTAGATTGTGGAAAGTTATTAGGAAAATTTGAGTCTTAAAGTACATAATTTAACATACAGTGAGCTTAGATCATGTGGTGAGGCTAAAGGAAATCATTTGTTTTATAACAGCAAAAATATATAAAAATATAATACCAGAAGCTCTGCTATCTTGAAGGAGTCTGTTGAAGACTCATGTCGCTATGATGTTCATTTTCCTTTTCTGACATGTGTACAGCCTGTGTTTTATTTATATTGTATTAGGTTAGACCTTCAGGTCAAATGTTTATCATGTTCTGCCTTTTCTCATTACTGTGTGTGTGTGTGTATATATATTTCTTACACAGACACATACATATATACATACACACATATAAACTATGGGGCTTTGCCCCCTGCTCACTTTGCTCGCCAGCCCCATGGCCTGCGCTACGCGCCAGCAACTCCGCATCTCTGCTGCTTGCATATTGTGGATTTCACTTTCACCAAACAACAAATCTTTTAAATCTTGTGGATAGGCCTCTTCAATGGGAAGAAACACTACGTTTCCCTGATTACAACATGAATTAGACGATTTACAAGTCTGTGACTTAAAGTTTAAATCCGAACAATATACTCAATCTCTTTTCGCTGTTCCATTATTTCACCGAGTAATAATTTTTGTTTGTTTGTTTTAATAAGATTTTTCTATCATTTTTTTGAGACTTTCGAATTTTATTACTTTCATTATCTCTAACCTGCTCTGCATGTGTATCACGCCAATGTTTTCAAATTCTTTACGACGTTCTACTTTGTCATCTACTCTTTGTGTTTTATTTCTGGCTCAGGGCGTGAATAAATCTCTTGGCACAAAGTCTTGTCTTGCGGAACATGAAAGTATCTCTCTGAAAAAGTCATGTCCCAGGCTAAAAAGTCTTGTCATGTCCCAGGCTAAAAAGTCTTGTCATGTCCCAGGCTAAAAAGTCTTGTCTTGTCCCAGGGTTTTTTTTTATTATAATAGAGACACACACACATATATAAAATATTTATATTGTATATAAACTGTACAGCAGTAGGCAAAAGAAGAATAAGAAGAATAATCAAAACTGTTAAAGCTCATTCATGGCTATAACAAGTGCTTGATTTCAGTTATTCTTTCTAAAGGGTCTGCTTCCAAATATTAAACGTAGCATGTAAATAATTTTGTTGATATAATTTTTTGTGATCTAAAAGGAAATATTAAGTTCTAAATGGAAAAAGAGATCTGCAATATTAATAGCAAAATGAAGAAATATAGACAATTATTCATACTTATTTTGTAGTGAATCAAGTTAAACTGATTTCTGAATTACCTGAAAACTTACAAAGATGCCAATATATTTGGCCACGACTGAAGGTATGCAATAAATAATTTGTTTGTTAAATACAGAATAAATGTTTACAAAGGTACATAAAAACTGAAAATATAACCATTGTGAACTAATATATGTATATATACAGTATATATATATCTTTTCTTCAATTTAAAGATAAATACTGATAAAGGAATACTGAATAAAGGGATATAACTCATTGTATTCCAATGGCAAAATGAGTTTCAAAATTTCATCCATGCTCACATCTGAACAAGAAAATCTTGCTTTTCAGCCTTGGCAAGGAGAAGTGGGCAAAACTTTCCACATTGGAAACTAGACAAAAAATAAATTCTACAAGTACATTTTCATACTCACCATAATTAGGGGGACACACCTCTTCCCATGAGTAACTAGCCAGATTCAGAGGCTGTGACAACCAGGGAGCTCCTATTAGCTGTTCTAGTTTCAATCTTTGTTGAGGATCAGGGTGTAGTAAGCAACATAACAATGTATGTAATTCTATAAGACATAGAGAATTCTCATTATGGGACAGAAATCTAGTTCAAATAATTTTTTTTGTATAAACAAGAAAAAAAAAAGATGTTTAATAATTTGCATTTCAATTTATCTTTCCATCTTGCAAGCAACACAACCATATATTCTGCATGGTCAATTCTATGTTTTCTGTACTTTCCACTTCAACTTATTACATACTGTCATTTCAATCAAACATTACTCCCTTCTATGAAATGGACACTTCTTTGATCTGTTGATAAGACAATCCTATTTACAGTTGACTAAAACAGCCTTTTCTTTTAGCCTGGCTTGAATCACACAAAGATTTGTAATGCAAATGCCAACCAAGAAGCTGAGTTAGGTCGGTCTAGAGAGTAAGACTAAATACATCTATTATGTCATATCGAATTAATAGGAATTCTACATGAAGAAAGTTTTGCAAATGGTTGTTTATCCCCACCCTGCCTCAAAAAAAAAAAATAAATAAATAAAATTGAAATTTGGAAACGGATTGACCAAAAGACTTCGCCTCAAGACTATTACAGATTGAGAAGGCAGGGTTTTTAAAATAAATTTACTCATTTTCTCACACCTGTGGAAACCTCAAAGGGTAGTTTAATCTCTGCTGCAAGTGTTTCTTCCAGTTCACAGAAAGGATTCTCTCCAAATACAAGAGTAAACAGAGCAACACCAAGGGACCACATTTCAAGTTCTGGCCCCTCATACCTGTATGGAAAAAAGAGAAAAAACACATAACATGCACAATTTAGTTTATCATCACAATATCACCATTTGGTGAAACCAACGGAATAGAAAAACACAAAATTTGGTTTAGAATCTACATTACTTCATCCTGTTTATTTAGTTACTGGTATATGCATTTGTTTTGTAATATAAAAGACCATTAAAACTATACACAAAGTGCAAGACAGGAATCACTCCTGGTGCTTGACCATCACAGAGCTCACTCACACACTACACTTGTAGAAACCCAAACAAGCAAAGTCAAAGCGAACTTTATTGTCATCTCAACCATATACAAGTATACAAATGGACGAAATTGCGAAGTTCGGGGTCCACAGTGTAACAAATGTGCAAATAATAAATTGAAAATAGAATTAAAATTTAAATTTAAAACACAAACAAGACAACACATTGTGCAAAGACAAGACAAAGAAGTAGCAGCAATATTGACGTGTAGTAAGCAATATGAACATTGATGCAATGTATTGTATTTGCAATCTAGATACATGAATATAGTCAACAGATATGTAATAAAATATAATAAAAAAAATAAATATAGGTAATACAGAAATTATCAGGGTATGATAATAGTTGTTTAAGACATGTGTAAACAATGACAGGTCAGAATGTTTCACAACAGAAGGATATCAAGAGTGTCAAAATACTTACAGTGCATCTGGAAAGTATTCACAGCGCATCACTTTTTCCACATTATGTTATGTTACAGTCTTATTCCAAAATGGATTAAATTCATTTTTTTCCTCAGAATTCTGCACACAACAGCCCATAATGACAATGTGAAAAAAAGCTTACTTGAGGTTTTTGCAAATTTATTAAAAATAAAAATCTGAGAAATCATAAGTATTCACAGTCTTTGCTCAATACTTTGTCGATGCTCCTTTGGCAGCAATTACCGCCTCAAGTCTTTTTGAATATGATGCCACAAGCTTGGCACACCTATCCTTGGACAGTTTCACCCATTCCTCTTTGCAGCACCTCTCAAGCTCCATCAGGTTGGATGGGAAGCGTCGGTGCACAGCCATTTTAAGATCTCTCCAGAGATGTTCAATCGGATTCAAGTCTGGGCTCTGGCTGGGCCACTCAAGGACATTCACAGAGTTGTCCTGAAGCCACTCCTTTGATATCTTGCCCGTGTGCTTAGGGTCGATGTCCTGCTGAAAGATGAACCGTCACCCCAGTCTGAGGTCAAGAGTGCTCTGGAGCAGGTTTTCATCCAGGATGTCTCTATACATTGCAGCAGTCATCTTTCCCTTTATCCTGACTAGTCTCCCAGATCCTGCCGCTGAAAAACATTCCCACAGCATGATTCTGCCACCACCATGCTTCACTGTAGGGATGGTATTGGCCTGGTGATGAGCGGTGCCTGCCTGACTAAGGCCCTTCTCCCCCGATCGCTAAGTTTAGATGGCCGGCCAGCTCTAGGAAGAGTCCTGGTGGTTTCGAACTTATTCCACTTACGGATGATGGAGGCCACTGTGCTCATTGGGACCTTCAAAGCAGTAGATATTTTTCTGTAACCTTCCACATATTTGTGCCTCGAGACAATCCCGTCTCGGAGGTCTACAGATAATTCCTTTGACTTCATGCTTGGTTTGTGCCCTGACATGAACTGTCAACTGTGGGACCTTATATAGACAGGTGTGTGCCTTTCCAAATCATGTTCAATCAACAGAATTTACCACAGGTGGACTCCAATTAAGCTGCAGAAACATCTCAATGGTGATCAGGGGAAACAGGATGCACCTGAGCTCAATTCTGAGCTTCAAGGCAAAGGCTGTGAATACTTATGTAGATGTGCTTTCTCAATTTTTTATTTTTAATAAATTTGCAAAAATCTCAAGTAAACTTTTATCACGTTGTCATTATGGGGTGTTGTGTGTAGAATTCTGAGGAAAAAAATGAATTTAATCTATTTTGGAATAAGGCAGTAATCTACTTTTTGCATGTTTGTTTTAATAAGACTCTACTCATAAAAGTGTGTAGTGCATTGGAATTGTTAAAAGAAGTACTCAATACAAGAATAAACTGAAATGAAATGATCTGATCTCACAAACTGGAAACCTGCAAATAGTAGCTGGCATGCACACTTAATTACATTTCACATACTGAAAACACAGTCTAAACAAACTACACCAAAACAGAATGACTGAGACTGACCAAGAGACACACTTACGGATTTCCCATGAGCACTTCTGGTGAACAATATTCAAGAGTTCCACAAAAGGTATAGAATAATTTCCCTGGTTCCAGAAATGTAGCAGATCCAAAGTCTATTAATTTTATATGAAATTCATTGTTGATGATGATGTTTTCATCTTTGATATCCCTGTGCAAGATTCTCTTACTATGTAAATATTCTATTGCAGCCACGAGCTGCAAAAAGAAAAATAAATGAATAAATAAACTGTTCACTTCAAAATAATTCAGAAAAATATTAAATGTACTCTACCCCAAAACACAAATGTTTTAAGCTGTACAGAGAAAAACTTTCAGGAAGAAAAAAATGATTATTTAAGTTAAAGAGAAAAAAAGACCATGGTTAAGTGAACCACAGTGTCAGGATCTGAATAAGATCATTAAGATGTAGCATCTACATTGCTGCTCCAAAAGACTCTGTGATGTATTGGTCAGAACACCCTTCAAAGTGAAGGGTGCATCAGAAGTAGCAATAGGTATTACACAGAATAAAACTGCCTTATAAACCTTTTAAATAATAAAACTAGCTGTTCCCAGCGGCTGCACCCATGTAGTAATGAAACAGAACAAACTTTAAAAATCAATTGACGTCAGCACATCCCCTGTGTGGGGAGAAACATGGCTGTGATTACCTCTGGCAATCAGCAGCTATACTCTAAAACACACATACAGTGGGATGCAAAAGTTTGGGCAACCTTGTTAATAGTCATTATTTTCCTGTATAAATCATTGGTTGTTACGATAAAAAATGTCAGTTAAATATATCATATAGGAGACACACACAGTGATATTTGAGAAGTGAAATGAAGTTTATTGGATTTACAGAAAGTGTGCAATAATTGTTCAAACAAAATCAGGCAGGTGCATAAATTTGGGCACCACAAAAAAAGAAATGAAATCAATATTTAGTAGATCCGCCTTTTGCAGAAATTACAGCCTCTAAACGCTTCCTGTAGGTTCCAATGAGAGTCTGGATTGTGGTTGAAGGTATTTTGGACCATTCCTCTTTACAAAACATATCTAGTTCATTCAGGTTTGATGGCTTCCGAGCATGGACAGCTCTCTTAAACTCACACCACAGATTTTCAATTATATTCAGGTCTGGGGACTGAGATGGCCATTACAGAACGCTGTACTTGTTCCTCTGCATGAATGCCTTAGTGGATTTTGAGCAGTGTTTCGGGTTGTTATCTTGTTGAATGATCCAGCCCCGGCGCAGCTTCAGCTTTATCACTGACTCCTGGACATTGGTCTCCAGAATCTGCTGATACTGAGTGGAATCCATGTGTCCCTCAACTTTGACAAGATTCCCAGTCCCTGCACTGGCCACACAGCCCCACAGCATGATGGAACCACCACCATATTTTACTGTAGGTAGCAGGTGTTTTTCTTGGAATGCTGTGTTCTTTTTCCACCATGCATAACGCCCCTTGTTATGCCCAAATAACTCAATTTTAGTTTCATCAGTCCACAGCACCTTATTCCAAAATGAAGCTGGCTTGTCCAAATGTGCTTGAGCATACCTCAAGCGGCTCTGTTTGTGCTGTGGGCGGAGAAAAGGCTTCCTCTGCATCACTCTCGCATACAGCATCTCCTTGTGTAAAGTCGCGAATGGTTGAACGATGCACAGTGACTCCATCTGCTGCAAGATGATGTTGTAGGTCTTTGGTGCTGGTCTGTGGGTTTACTCTGACTGTTCTCACCATTCGTCGCTTCTGTCTATCCGAAATCTTTCTTGGTCTGCCACTTCGAGCCTTAACTTGAACTGAGCCTGTGGTCTTCCATTTCCTCAATATGTTCCTAACTGTGGAAACAGATAGCTTAAATCTCTGGGATAGCTTTCTGTATCCTTCCCCTAAACCAGGATGGTGAACAATCTTTGTCTTCAGGTCATTTGAGAGTTGTTTTGTGACCCCCATGTTGCTACTCTTCAGAGAAAATTAAAGGAGGAGGAAACTTACAATTGACCCCTTAAATACTCTTTCTCATTATAGGATTCGCCTGTGTATGTAGGTCAGGGGTCACTGAGCTTACCAAGCCAATTTGAGTTCCAATAATTAGTTCTAAAAGTTTTGGAATCAATAAAATGACAACGATGCCCAAATTTATGCACTTGCCCGATTTTATTTGAACAATTATTGCACACTTTCTGTAAATCCAATAAACTTCATTTCACTTCTTATTGGAAGTATACATATATTTATATGTATGTTATATATATGTATGTTATATATATATATATATATATATATATATATATATATATATATATATATATATATATATATATATACATACACACACACACATATAAACATATATACATATACATATCTACATATACACATATCTATATATACACATATATACATATTGTGGCCCCCGGCCCTGGTTATGTTGGGGGCCTCGGGTAAAGGGCTTTGAAGCCCAGTCCTGTAGGGACCCGTGGCCACCGCCAGGCGGTGCCCCGGTGCCTGAATATCCCTGGAGCCCAGCACTTCCGCCACACCAGGAAGTGCTGGGGAAACGACAGGGGACACCGGACGGCTTCGGGTGTGCAGCCGGCACTTCCGCCACACTGGGGCGTGTCTACGGAGGACTGCCGGGAAGCAGCTGAAGCCCATCCGGGTTCCTATCTAAGGGGTCGCCTCCCTTCAGTCGATAGCGGAAGTCGGGTGGAAGAGAGACGGAGCTGGAGAGAGGACTGGAGGCGGCCAGAGAGGCATTTTGACTGTGTGGCCTGGACTTTGGGAGAACGGTGCAAGAGGCACTGGGACTTGCACTGAACTTTGTAAATATATTGTAAATAAACAGTGTGTGGTGGAGCCAATGATGTCCGTCTGTCTGTGTCCGGGTTCAAGTCCACAATCTATATACACACATATATATATATATACACACACACATATATATATATACACATATACACATATATATATATATACACATACACATATATATACACACATATATATATATATACACACATATATATATATATATATATACACACACATATATATATACATATATACACACACACATACAGTGCACCCGGAAAGTATTCACAGCACATCACTTTTTGCACATTTTGTTATGTTACAGCCTTATTCCAAAATGGATTCAATTCATTTTTTTCCTCAGAATTCTACACACAACACCCCATAATGACAACGTGAAAAAGTTTACTTGAGGTTTTTGCAAATTTATAAAAATAAAAAACAGAGAAATCATATGTTCATAAGTAACCACTGCCTTTGCTCAATACTTTGTTGATGCACCTTTGGCAGCAATTACAGCCTTTTTGAATATGATGCCACAAGCTTGGCACACCTATCCTTGGACAGTTTCACCCATTCCTCTTTGCAGCACCTCTCAAGCTCCATCAGGTTGGATGGGACGCGTTGGTGCACATCCATTTTAAGATCTCTCCAGAGATGTTCAATCGGATTCAAGTCTGGGCTCTGGCTGGGCCACTCAAGGACATTCACAGAGTTGTCCTGAAGCCACTCCTTTGATATCTTGGCCGTGTGCTTAGGGTCGTTGTCCTGCTGAAAGATGAACCATCGCCCCAGTCTGAGGTCAAGAGCGCTCTGGAGTAGGGTTTCATCCAGGATGTCTCTGTACATTGCTGCAGTCATCTTTCCCTTTATCCTGACTAGTCTCCTAGTTCCTGCCGCTGAAAAACATCCCCACAGCAAGATGCTGCCACCACCACGCTTCTCTGTAGAAATGGTATTGGCCTGGTGATGAGCGGTGCCTGGTTTCCTCAAGCGTGGCGCCTGGCATTCACACCAAAGAGTTCAATCTTTGTCTCATCAGACCAGAGAATTTTGTTTCTCATGGTCCGAGAGTCCTTCAGGTGCCTTTTGGCAAACTCCAGGCGGGCTGCCATGTGTCTTTTACTAAGGATGGGCGTCCTTCTGGCCACTCTACCATACAGGCCTGATTGGTGGATTGCTGCAGAGATGGTTGTCCTTCTGGAAGGTTCTCCTCTCTCCACATCGGGTTCTTGGTCACCTCCCTGACTAAGACCCTTTTCCCCTGATCGCTCAGTTTAGATGGCCGGCCAGCTCTAGGAAGAGTCCTGGTGGTTTCGAACTTATTCCACTTACGGATGATAGAGGACACTGTGCTCATTAGGACCTTCAAAGCAGCAGAAATTTTTCTGTAACCCTACCCAGATTTTTGCCTCGAGACAAACTCGTCTTGGAGGTCTACAGACAATTCCTTTGACTTCATGCTTGGTTTGTGCTCTGACATGAACTGTCAACTGTGGGACCTTATATAGACAGGTGTGTGCCTTTCCAAATCATGTTCAATCAACAGAATTTACCACAGGTGAACTCCAATTAAGCTGCAGAAAGATCTCAATGGTGATCAGGGGAAACAGGATGCACCTGAGCTCAATTTTGAGCTTCATGGCAAAGGCTGTGCATACTTATGTACATGTGCTTTCTCAATTTTTTTATTTTTAATAAATTTGCAAAAAACCTCAAGTAAACTTTTTTCACTTTGTCATTATGGGGTGTTGTGTGTAGAATTCGGAGGACAAAAATGAATTTAATCCATTTTGGAATAAGGCTGTAACATAACAAAATGTGGAAAAAGTGATGCGCTGTGAATACTTTTCGGATGCACTGTATATATAGAGATACATATATACATATACATATACACATATATATACATATACACACATATATACTGTACATATACACACACACATTATATATAAAAAATATATATATATATATACTAATAAAAGGCAAAGCCCTCACTCACTCACTCACTCACTCACTCATCACTAATTCTCCAACTTCCGTGTGGGTGGAAGGCTGAAATTTGGCAGGTTCATTCCTTACAGCTTCCTTACAAAAGTTGGGCAGGTTTTATATCGAAATTCTACGTGTAATGGTCATAACTGGAAGCAGTTTTCTCCATTTACTGTAATGGAGATGAGCTTCAACGCCGTGGGGGGAGTTTCGTGTGACATCATCACGCCTCCCACGTAATCACGCAGTACATAGAAAACCAGGAAGACCTAAAAAGCGCTGAAGAAAACATGCATTATATAATTGAGAAGGCAGCGAAACAATAAGAAGCGGCGAGTGACATATACAACCATATTCATGACTTCTGCTACTTGAAACAAAGCACGATGTAAACCTACACTTTAAATTAAGTTCATTGACAGGCTGCCGCTGGCGTTTGTAATTTAGTGCCTTATAAGGCCGTCCGTCAGCGGCAATCCAATAGCAAACTCCCACTAAATATTCACGGGTTAAGGACTGTGCTTATGCAGAGGAAGATGAGATGGTCAGGGTGGTGTTTGGTACAAACTCAGCGAAACTGCGAGAGAAAGTTTTAAGTGCCAGGACTAAGGTAACATTAAATACAGCCATGGACATAGCACGAGATGGCACCAGCACAGCTGGGAAACTTCGATGCATGTACACGAGCGGCTCACGTGAACTGATGCAGTGCACAGATAAAAGCAACAGTTCCAAAGAGCTGAACAAAACCGAATTACACAATTGAAAAGGCAGCAAAAAATGAAGCGTTTGATACATACAAGCATATTCATAAATCCAAAACAAAGCACACGTTGGAAAAAGTCAATGTCCCGCTAAAGGAAGACAGTGTAAAAAACCGTGCATGCAGTGTGTCAGGTCTCAGATAAAGAAGAAGGCGAGCTGTTTATTGATGCAGTAAGAAACGAATCGATGAATGAAACCTGTCATCTTTACAGCGATTGACAAACGGAATGTAACTTGAACACAACACATCCTACAAATACGAACCTGATTGAAAGAAATAATGATAATCAAATCCTTGATGACAGCAACACTCAGTAACACTCACAAAACAAATACTGTATATTGACAGTCATGTTACGTTATTTTTAAAATGTTCCCTTTTCTTTTTCATAGCTTTTTAACACACTACTTCTCGCTGCGATCGC
>NC_053154.1:163173662-163203662 GCF_016835505.1 Polypterus senegalus
AAGCATGCACCGATGTTGTCAGGCATGTATACAAGAACACAGGGGCCATACAAAGTGCTGCGTACAATTTTGAGTTGCTGCAATTAAATTTTGGCAAAATGGACTAGCCTGCCACATAATTTTTTCACTCTGATTTTTAGGGCATCTTTGAATTCAGGGCTCTGTAGGTTGATCATTTTCATTTCCATCAAACGATGTGGCATCCTTTCGTTCCTAACACATAACCCAGTCTATATCAGTATAGATATCCAGGAGGATTTCTTTTTCCCATTGAGATCTGATGTGTTTTCAAAGTGTTCCTTTAATTTTTTTGAGCAGTTTATATTTGAATTGAAATGGGAGATCAGAGGGTATAACGGTGATGTGAGGAATACATTCAGAGTGTGGCACTCTGCTGTTGTTTTGTGTAGCTGCCTTCACACAGCTTCTCCGCTGCTTTATAAACGAACGCCATATATGGCCATCCTTTTTCCTTGCTTCGCGGTTCTGTACGGTTTCATTGTTCGTTTATTACGATTGTTATATTTATTGTGTAGCTATTTGAGACTTACTTTACTGTTCTGATACCCATTTCCTTTATTTAGTCCGTGGCTTCTACGCTATTTTTTGTTCGTTGATTACGATTATATATATTTATTGATTCCCTTCTTTAGCTGACTGCCTGCTGATAAAAGGCGCTCTGCTGGTTTTTTGTGAAGCAGCCTTTACACAGCTTCTCCGCTGTTTTATAAACGAACGACATATAAGGCCATCCTTTTTTCTTGCTTCACCAAGGAAGCTGCATTTTTATTTAATCCACGGGTTCTCCGCTGTTTTATTGTTCATTTATTACAATTCTTATAGTTCTCTTTGTATAGCACGTTGTCAGTTCAGCACTCCGGTTGTAATATGACGAAGCTGTGCGAGCTGACTCTTGAGAATGCAACGTATAGTTTTCCAGGAGAAAAGCAATCTTGCCTCAAATCAATGGCAACCTTTTGTAGGGTCTGTCTCTAAGACTTATTACTTGTCATCGCGAAGCAGAGCCTTACTGGAAATTGGAGGCATTTGAATTAAATGGGAGATCAGAGGGTATAACGGGGATGCGAGCAATACATTGAGTGTGGAGAAACTCTAGACCCAGCGTGTGTATTAACTTGTGGATTTTTCTGTGAGTATTTGGTGGCAGCGTGATGAAGTTGCTTCCGCAAGACCACGTTAGCTGTGGAGCCCAGCTCGGAGCATATTCTTTTCCTACCTTGTCAATTGTGTAATGCATTATTTGAACAGGTTTGATGCATGGAAGTAATCACTCGTACTGCGTTCAGTCAGTTCACGTGAGCTGCTCTCTTGTGTGATGTTGCAATGTCCACAGCTTTATTTAATGTTAGCTAAGACCCGGCACTTAAAAGTTTCTCGCTACAGCAATTTTAACTCCGTTACAAAGTGATCCAAAGTCTCGTTTATACCTCGTGTCTTCTCATTAAACTTGTATCTCACGAATAAAGTATTCGTCGAAGGCATGACAAACCGCAGCGGGAACGTCTATAAACTTAATTTAAACTTACGGTTTACACCGTGATTTGTTTCCGCAGTAGCTGCACTTATGAATATGCTTGTATGCGCTTTTTCTTCAGCGCTCTTTGGAGCTCTTCCTTGTTTTCTATGTACTGCGTTCACAGTCAGTTCACATGATTACGTGGGAGGCGTGATGATGTGACACGCAAATCCGCCTCCCCACGGCCATCGAGCTAAAGTCCATTACAGTATATGGATAAAAATAGGTTCCAGTTATGACCATTACGCGTAAAATTTCGAAATGAAACCTGCCCAACTTTTACAAGTAAGGTGTAAGGAATGAGCCTGCCAAATTTCAGCCTTCTACCTACACGGTAGGTTGGAGAATTAGTGATGAGTGAGTCAGTTAGTGAAGGCTTTGCCTTTTATTAGTATACTGTAGATATATATTGCTGTCTCTGTGAGTGTGTGTTTCCAAGCAATCCAATTGGTCAGTTTGGCTTTGGTGCCTCAATGGAAGGAATTAATGATATCATACTTAAGACTTAGACAATTTTTTTTTTTTAAATTGTACAAACAAGCAGTTAAAATGGAGCATTTCAATGAAAACAAAGAAAATAATTTACCAAATGATGTTGGGTCACTAAATATTAATGCACAAGCTGACTCGCCTTCAAAGATGGGAAGTATTCACAAGAGTACAATAGATGTTTTCATGGTGGTTAATAGGGGCAGGTCTACTGTTGGTGGTAGTCAAAAGGCAGACAGCAGGCAGCAAAACCCCATAAAAATACAGAGTTTGAAAAGCAGGCTTTACTGAAAAATGACTGAGAAAGGAAGCATCGGACAATATAAGTTGAGACACATTATGATACTAAAGTAAAGGAGTAATGCAATAGTACACATACAGTGCATCCGGAAAGTTTTCACAGCACATCACTTTTTCCACATTTTATGTTCAGTTCAGATGGCCGGTCAGCTCTAGGAAGAGTCCTGGTGGTGTTGAACTTCTTTCACTTACAGATGATGGAGGCCACTGTGTTCACTGAAACTTTTCTGTTAACTTCCCCAGATTTGTGCCTCGAGACAATCCTGTCTCGAAGGTCTACAGACAATTCCTTTGACTTCATGCTTGGTTTGTGCTCTGACTGAACTGTCAACTGTGGGACCTTATATAGACAGGTGTGTGCCTTTCCAAATCATCTCCAATCAACTGAATTTACCACAGGTGGACTCCAATTAAGCTGCAGAAACATCACAAGGATGATCAGGGAAAACAGGATGCACCTAAGCTCAATTTTGAGCTTCATGGCAAAGGCTGTGAATACTTATGTACATGTACTTTCTCAATTTTTTCATTTTTAATAAATTTGCAAAAATCTGAAGTAAATGTTTTTTCATGTTGTCATTATGGGGTGTTGTGTGTAGAATTCTGAGGAAAAAAATGAATTCAATCCATTTTGGAATAAGGCTGTAACATAACAAAATGTGGAAAAAGTGATGCGCTGTGAATAAATTTTGGCCGCACTGTATATGTGTGTGTATATATATATATATATATATATATATATTATATTATATATATATATATATATATATATATATATATATATATATTTGCAGCTGTAGATCCACAAAGGGAGAGAATGAATCACGTATCAAAAGTAGTTTTTTATTCCTGAGCTTTCAACCCCTGCCAGGGGTGTTCATCAGAGGATAATGCTTAGACTTACAAAAATCAAAGGCAATATATAGCAAAAAATTACGTGGGGGAGGTGGCCAAGTCAGTGTGGTTGGTGGGGGGGTATTGGGTGTAAAATCTTGTTTATTATGAATATGTTCTTAAGTTTGCATATGCTGGATTTATGTCCAAGTGTCTGTTAATGGTGTTCTCATTTGATAACCAGGATTCGGCCAGCTCTCTGGCACTTTTTGTACTGGCCTTGAATTTTACTTGTACATTGTCCCAGTTAAATGTATGTCCTGTTGATTTAGTATGCTTATAGATCAAAGATAGTGAGTCCTTTCTTCTGACAGTGTTGCGGTGTTCCTGTACATGTGTTGCGGTGTTCCTGTATATGTGTTGCGATTCTTTTTGAAGTTTGTCCAATGTATAACGCGGAGCATGAACTGCTGTACACTGTGTTTCTGCTCTCGATTTCTTGTTTTTAGCATTAAAGAGGACCGTGCGCAGATTGTTCGTGGGTTTGTGTGCTATTCTGATGCCTGACTTGGCCAGGATGCGCGCTGCACCTTCAGACACCTTGTGGTGATAAGGGAGCGAGTGCCAGGTGGGGTGGGGGTTCTGATTCAAGTCAATTGTTTGTCGAGTTTTTTGGCGTTTTCTGTTTAGGCTTTGATTAATGAATGTTTTTGAGTATCTGTTTGAAGTGAAAAGGTGGCGTCTCTCATTCATTTTTATTTCCTTCGTATTACAATGGGTGTGGACTCTTCTGAATAGTTTTAACACAGCTCCGTTTATGAGATATCGGGTGGTTGCTGGTGAAGTGTAATATCTTGTCTGCATAGCATTCTTTACAGTAAACACTAGTGGTCAGGGTGGCATCATTATTTCTTTTGATGTAGATGTCTAGGAAGCTGATATGTCGGTTAATTTCTTTTTCCATTGTGAATTGGATTGCAGGGAATATTGTGTTGATGTGGTTGTAGAATTCATTCAGCTGATCATTTTTAGTATGACGAATGTGTTGTCTACGTAGCGTATCCAAATTTTAGGTGTGAACTGGGATAGTCACGTTTTCAAATCGCTGCATTACAAGTTCCGCTAGAAGTCCTGATAACGGCGATCCCATTGGCATGCCTTCTTTCTGAGTGTAGTATTTGCCATTGAAATGAAAGTGAGTTTTTTGGCAAAGTGATATTAGGTGCACTATGTCTTTAATGGACAGTTTGGTTCTTGTTTCTATGGTATGGTCGCTTTCAATCCTCATTAATAGTGTTTCTGTGGACAGATTAATCGGAATCATGGTGTATAGTAACACAACGTCAAACGAGACCATGATCTCGTCCTCGGCGATGGATACATCTTTCAAGCGCTGTAATGCCAACTCAGCTCTGTTCACCGAATATTCTGAGTCATAAGTTAAATGTTTGAGTAACTGGTAACACGTATACAGGAACACCGCAACGCAGTCAGAAAAAAGGACTCACTATCTTTGATCTATACGCATACTAAATCAACAGGACATACATTTTATTGGGACAACGTACAAGTAAAATTCAAGGACAGTACAAAAAATACCAAACAGCTGGCCGAATCGTGGTTATCAAATGGGAACGCCATCAACAGACACTTGGACATAAATCCAGCATATGCAAACTTAAGAAGAACATATTCATAATAAAGAAGACTTTACACCCAATAACGCCCCTCCCCCCGACCACACTGACTTAGCCACCTCCCCCACCAACCACGTAATTTTTTGCTATATATTGCCTTTGATTCTTGTAAGTCTAAGCATTATCCTCTGATGAAGACGCCTGGCAGGGGTTGAAAGCTCAGGAATAAAAAACAATTTTTGATATGTGATTAATTTTCTCCTTTTGTGGATCTCCAGCTGCAAATATGCAAACCGTATCACAGACCTTCTCTTCCATAATATATATACACACACACACACACTCTCACACACATACATACTCTCACACACACACACATCTGTATATAAAATGTACCAAAAACAGTTTATACGAGTATGGCACAAATTATATACATTACCAGCCTTGAACCTAATTCAACTTTGTTTATTCTTTTTATTGTGCACCTTGCTGTTTTATAATCTGACTTAACTAAATTCCTAAATTCACAGCAGTTGACGAAGTTGTATAATCTTAGAGATTTTTTTTTTGTTGTTTCTCTTTTGCTGAACCCATTCAACAGACATATGTAGTATATAAGCAAAGAAAATTTAATCTAAATACTAAGATTTATAAGAGATGTGCAGAACATGATATTTAAAGAACTTACAAAGATTATTTAACAATAATAAAACCCAAGTTCCTTACCTGCCTAAAGATATAACTGGCAAGAGGTTCATCTAAAAGGGGCTGTTTCTCTATAAATTCAAATAGATCAAGTCCATCACCATGTTTTTCCATCACCATTTGGAAAAAAATATCATTTTCAAAAACATCAAGAACCTAAAATAGAGAAGAGAGTTCAGGAATTTAAAAACTCACCAAATGAGTGTACACTCAATGTAAAGTGCTTCAACGGGCACATCCATCATTTGCCCAAAGACCACAATGAATATATTGGGACATGGGCTTATTATTATTGTAACAATGCAACACAAGGATGCTAGCTCACTTTAACTTCAATATATCCTATGGTTGCTCTAAATTAGTAATTACTGGTAGAGTGCTGCACTGAAAAACTTGCTCCATTTCTTCCTGAAGATGGTCATTTACACGGAGATCTGGAAACGAGGAATGTAATGAATTAAAACAATTTCACGAGAACTCTAAGATCCAGAGATTGTCTTAATCCGAGTCTCATAATACATTTATTGAAAGGAGCGACATCAAACACCATCGGAAGGAGTCAAACTGCCACAGCAACAGGTACTCCCGGAGTATGACAGCCATCACAGCAACCAGACCAATTGAAAATGTAACCACCTACAGAGATCTGGCCAGTCCTAGGTCTGCACACCTCAGAGAGTGCCACCACCGAAATGTGGAGTTTACAAAGCTCTGCTGACAGCAGAGGAAGATGATCATCATGCCGGAGAGACAAGATGTTCCACACACCTAACCGGAATGGTTGCCTCAAACTGGGACCCGAGTGCTGCTGTGCAGTAGATGACACCTCAGCAATACACCAGTTCTAATCCCCAGCAGGTCTGACCCCACTGGCTCTCCGGTTGTTTTGACTCTTCCACAGATAAGGATCCAGAGGGCTTTTCCCCCCATTCCCTTCATAATGTGAGCAACCTTCCTATGGGTGGCTGCAGGAGAGCTATTCCCACAGAGAGCAGAAAGGAGACCTGTCTGCCATTTCTGTAGCTGTGTGAAGTTTTTGGAGTGGCTGGAGTGCCAATCCTGCCACCAAACCCCAAGTTTTCCCTGCAGTTGGAGGTCCACTTGCTAGGCTGGATGCAGTTAAACGTCATACCCTGGACTGACAAACAAGAATGTATAAAACATAAACAAACAATTATAAATAATTCAGTATGAAGGTGAATAAGCAGGTATTTACATACTTCAGACCACACTTTTTCATCTTGCAGTGTTTGCTTCTTTAGCTATCCAAAAATTCAACCTACTGTTTTGTATTGAGAAGTTGTCACATGGTACAACACATTTTCAGCACTCAGAACTAAATCCTTCAACAACACTGTTCAATGATTGTAGCCCATCAACAGTATTATTGCCTTGCCAGCTTCCATTATAGTCTGGTTAACGTTTTTGCTATTGTTGATACAACAGAGACAATGTCACATGTGACATGTCTAGTGGGTTTGTGGTTTCTCATACACTTATGCAGTCATAACTGATACATAATAGTATGTTGTGCTCAAAGCCATGTATGTTTTCGTTCTTTCCAATACATACCAATCCCAAATGCACATTTCAGTTATTTGCCACTTTAAATTTTAATTAATAAGAAGTGGCCATGACTGGAGGGTGTTCACACAAAGGTGACAAAATGCCATTAGGTGTTGCCCATCGGCAAAGCATACATATTAAAGTTTCCTACCTGTGATAAGCTATGTATAAAAATGTCTTCATACTCAAGAACAGCAGCTCTTTCTGTGTATCTTAAATAAATGTCTAAACTGAAACCAAAGGCTTTTGGACTCATGAGTGCATGATTTATTGGTTTTGGATAGTATTGGTTTGTGATTTTATTGTACAACAAAAGTACCTAATAAAACATTAACACAGTGAAAAAATTATGTTTACTTACATTTTTAAAATAAAGAAAAATTATTCACAACAGTATTTGACCATGACAAGAAATCTGTGTTTGCCAATTATTAATGTAAGGTTTGGAAGAATCTGAACATGTATTAAGTAAAATGTAGACAAAAATATTTTAAGTCCACGTTCTTATTATATTTGGAATTTCCATAGTAAATACTAGGAGTAGCATTTTAGAAAAGCATAAAAACAAATAGTTACTGTAGCTTTATAGAAGACATTATACTTGGACATTCAAGACATGCCCAAACTAAAATGTTGTAATAAACACAACTGAGAATGTAAAACTTGCTACTGCAAATCACCAGTTGGTAATGATTATCTCTCATTATAGCATCAACAACCATTCATTAATACAAGTCCAGGTGCCCCTACCTTAATGATGTTTGGGTGTTGAAGTCTAGATAATATTGCAATCTCCTGACTGACTCGTCCCAAGCAAGAATCTTCTACCCAGCAATCATCAAGAATTTTTTCTTTTCTTATAAACTTTACAACAACCTAGAGAAATAAACCATTTTTACAGTTTACAATTTAAGCAAACACCAAATTTTTGTATTTTCAATAAATGATTGGTTCTAAATGAGGAAAGGCTATTTTATAACTGGAAAACAAACTTGTTGCAAACATCACATTCATGGTCAAGTAACAAAGCACAAAAACCCTATATAACTAAGAAATTCTGGAAAACATGTTTAAGAACAAATCACAGTATAGAAACTGCGCTGGTTTAAAGTAGTAAATGAATTACAGGTTAATGCGGACAGAGGCCATATATCTGTTCTTGTTCCCTTAGACTTGAGTGCAGCATTTGACACCATAGACCACAAAACTCTTATAAATCACCTTAGACAACGGGTGGGCCTCTCTGGCAGCATCTTATATTGGTTTCAGTCTTACTTAAGAAGTAGAAAATTCTTTATTAGTTGTGGAGATTGTACTTCGGAGACCCATGACATTGTATATAGTGTACTATAAGGATCTATTTAGGGTCTGCTACTCTTTTCAATTTACATGCTTCCATTAGGTCAGATGATCTCAAAGCACAAGGTGAGCTACCACAGCTATGCAGGTGACACACAGCTTTATTTATCTATAGCACCTAATGAATGACCCTGATGCTCTTGACTCTCTGATCCAATGTCTTAGCAGTATTTCTGAAAGGATGAATAGAAACTTTCTCAAACTAAATGAGAAAAAAAAAACACAAATCTTAGTGATTGGCAAACATGGATACAGTGAAGGAATTAGAAATAAACTTAATTTCTTAAGTTTAAAAATCAAGGCAGAGGTAAAGAGTTTAGGGGTTATCATTGACTCTCACCTAACCTTTAAATCACATATTAATCAGATTACATGGACTGCATTTTTTCACTTAAGGAATATAGCAAAGTTATGCTCTTATAACTTTACAAGACTCTGAAAAACTAATTCATGCTTTTGTTTTAGTAGACTACATCACTGTAATTTACTCTTAACAGACTACCTAAGACAGACATTAATCTGTTGCAGTTAGTACAGAATGCAGCAACAAGAATCTTAAGTAGAAAAAGAAAACTTGAGCACATCACCAGTTTTAGCATTGTTGCATTGGTCACCCATATCATTCAGAACTGACTTACATATAATTACTCAGTCCTATATTTTGGAATACCGGTCCCCCTACACTCCAAGTCATAACCTTAGATATTCAAACGGAGGTCTGCTTATAATTCCAAAAGCCAAGTTAAATGAAGTGGTGAGGCGGCCTTTTACTGTTATGCACCTAAAATCTGGAATACTTTACCTACAGAAATTTGCTAGGCTAATACTGTGTAACATTTTAAAAAAACTGCTAAAAACCTATTACTGTATTTTAATATGTTTTTTTTTGTAGCTACATTTGAGCTGTATTCCTAAAAAATTTATGGGTATAGAAATATCATATTCTTCAGGGATCCACAATCTGTACTAATCCCCACCATTCTCTACTGTTCTTCTGTGGTAACCATCTATGCCACCACCTAATCAAGGCAATGCCTCATTGAACTCTGGTTCATTTATGTTAAGTAGAATGCCCTGCCAGCTGACCTTATCATCAGACTAATCTATAGAGACTTAAAAATCTATTTTATGTAAGCCTGTATTGATTTTTTTTTGTTATTTATTTTTACCCAATTTTAGTTTGGTTTTCTTTTCTTGCATCTATTTCTTTGACATTTTGTAAAGCACTTTGAGCTACATCCAGTGGGTGATAATATGCTGCAGAAATAAATGTTGTTGTAGTTGCTGTTGTTAGATTTTGGTGAAAGTCAGAAAAGTATGGAATGGTTCCCATCTGGGAAGGAAACAACGAAAATGCTATTTGTTGCAGACAAATGAAGGAAAACAATTGGGCAATGGGACATCTGTAGATCTGGAGGCCCTCAAGGTAAATGTAGGAAAGACCTAGGTAATGGTGGGTGGTGAAATGGCAGAAAGCATGAGCACAAGAAAGTGCTATGGGTGTGATAGTGATGTGGAGAGAAACTCAAAATATACATGCTGTCAAATGTAGGTGCATAAAAAAAGATGTGGGATTTTTTATTTTATGTATAAAGAACACATGCACTCTACCTCCTCCAAGTCTGATCTTCGCTGTGCTTTCCAAACAAAACCAAAAGCACCCTTGCCTAAAGAGCTGATTGTAATATACTCTGCTTCGAAGTTTCCTTCACATGCCCTAGATTCTTCCAGGTCTTGGGCGCATCGGAGCCCTTCACCTCTAGCTGTCTCTTTGATCACCTGAAACAAAAATTTGAGCAAATTAGTTTTGCATTTCTTGTAAGCAGTAATTGATAAAATAAACACTAAGTTTGACTGAAATGCTGTTGTGCTTGACAACACAAAATACACCTCTATAGTTAAACAATACGAGGTAATGCATGTAGTGCCTCAAGAAAACTATCGTTTTGATTAGTATAAAATTATTATACTTGTGTTAGTGTTAACAGAAGACTGCACTACTGTATAGTTCTTTTATGTATGTTTATTGCAGTTTGAAATTGTGCAGCCTCAGAAGCTTTGAACAAGTGCACTCCCTGAAAAAGAAATGTCATTTATTAATTGTACATAGTTAAACTTATCTTTTTTAAAAAAAAAGTATGTGTGCCGCTCCCCACCAAACCATGGTCTTTAAAATTATACTAAAAACGGATATTAGTTTAATAAAATATACTATTAAAAATAAGGATGGACTGAGCAACTGAACCTGAGACACATTAGTTTGACTCACAGTCACTTACCTCTCCTAGACTAACAGCTGACATATCAGGTAGAGAATCAGAGTTGCTGTTAAGGCTGGACAGAAGAAACTTCATTCTCATTACAGCTTCTCTCTGGATTTGAATATGGTTTCTCTCCAGCCACAGACAAAACAGAGTTTGTCTATCAGGATACTGTACTTTGTTGATTTCAAATTGTATACCTAATAGAAAATGATTTTGAGTAATGAACCAGCAAGAATGCTAAGTTATTAAAAGGCAGGATATAACAGAAATATAGACTGAATAAAATGTAATGGTTTGAAAAAATTACCTCATTAGATTTGAATTGAACATGGAACTATGTGCGACTATGACTGTTCATTTGAAAATCCATTTTAATTATGGTCACTGGAAAATCTATGTTAACTGCTAAACAGAAATAGTTAATGTGTACTTATTGTGACATGATCATTTAAAGTAATTTGAAGATGAATCATAAACATGTGTATGCACTTCTTTTTAGATACTTGGGAATCATCAATATAAAAAATCCCAATCAAGAGTACAAAATGGCAAATATATGCAGATATATAAAGGCTTAAAGTATAGTAATTGTGTAAGGTGTTTCCATTAACATAAAATATACATAAAGAATAAGAATAATTAATAAGAAGGATAATGGAAACATTCAAAAAACTGGGCTATACTGTACATAAGGACATACCAAGTCTTGATCCATCTCTGTGGTAACAGTTTCCTTTATATCGCCCTTGCTGTATCTCAAACTCCGTAGAAGGTGCCCATGCCTTTAATTGTGGTTGCTTTCTTGGAGTGGATGTTGTAAGACTACTATTTAAAGATGAATCAGCACACTGAACTTTACCACAGTCAACACTATTATTTTGCTCTTCCAAGTTTAAAACCTCAGGAATTATTTCTTTAGGAGACTGCGCACATAATTCATTATGTATCTTTTTAACAGCACTGGCTTTCTCAAGGTCACTTAAATATGAAGCAATTATCTTTCCTTCAACAATATCCATTTCCAAGTCAGAGTCTAATACACAAGGAGAAGGTGTCCTAAGCAACTCTGATGTGTTACATGATGTTCCAGATACTTCCTCTGCATCAAGTTCCAAACTGCTATTTAAGTCAAGATTCTGCAAAGACTGAAGAACTTGACTGGTAAAGGAATCATTTTTCACATGAAGAAAACTGCTACAATCATTTAAAATTATACTATGCTTTTCAACATCACTACCTTCTACAGAAAGAACTTCAAAACTGGAGTTTTCCATCTGATGTTCTAAATTAGGTTTTTCATTTTCATGTTTATGCTCAATAGGTAATGCTAAAGGAGTACTGAAGTGATCAAGAGTTTGTTTCTTTGTAAAGCAACTGTCAAGACAGTATTCCCCATCAGGTTTGTTTTTGTCAACAGTGGATAGAACATCAGTTGAAGCATTGGATACTTGTGATTTCAGCAGAGAAATGGTCTGCAGGAGTTCTGGAATCAACATTTTCTCCATGTCTTCCTCATGAGGAGGATTAGTAACTTGCACCAGTTCTGTATTGCTGTCTTTTCTGCAAAGTAAAAAAAAAATACTTGTAGTAAAAAAATATGGATTTACCATCTGACACATAAGAATCAAGTATTTCAAGCAGGCAATTTAATTGTTATATACTCTGAAATCTTAAAAGTAATAAAAGAAAAAAGCTTTGAAATGAGCATGGTATAGTAAACAAATCACAAAGTACAGCTTCTCCTACTTTATTCAAAGCAGCTTAGCGGAAAACTGGAACCTATCACATCATCACTAATTACGAAGTACAAAACAACAAGGTATAGGAGGATAGCATAAAGCACACTCATGTACATTGCCAAACTCACACTACGTAAATAAAACACTTTAGATCTATTAATATAACAACATATTTTTGGAATACAAAATCCTGCACTGTCTGATAGTCTTATAATCATTTAACAGTCACTGAGTAGAACTCTAAACCAAGTTATTTAGACACTTTTACAAAATAAGCTTAGCCCCTTTTTGTCTCCTTCCAATAAATTAATAAGTAATTTCCACACCTACTATTTTATTTATTTGTAAAAATGCTAAGATATTACTGTAAAGAACAAAGGAACAACAGAAGTAAATAATGACACACAATTCCCATATTATATAAATCAATATTACGTTATATATTAAAAATTTTGACTGCAGTTTGATACTTAAAGGAACCTATTCACCTATGATTAAAAATTATAAGTATTAATCATTCCTGCCGATATTTTCAGTAGGGATATAACTCACTAAAACGCAATATAAATACAGTGCATCACTTTTTCCACATTTTGTTATGTTACAGCCTTATTCCAAAATGGATTACATTCATTTTTTTCCTCAGAATTCTACACACAACACCCCATAATGACAATGTGAAAAAGTTTACTTGAGGTGGATAGGTGTGCCAAGCTTGTGGCATCATATTCAAAAAGACTTGAGGCTGTAATTGCTGCCAAAGGTGCATTGAAAAAGTATTGAGCAAAGGCTGTGAATACTTATGTACTTGTGATTTCTCAGTTTTTTTTATTTTTAATAAATTTGTAAAAACCTCAAGTAAACTTTTTTCATGTTTTCATTATGGGGTGTTGTGTGTAGCATTCTGAGGAAAAAAATGAATTTAATCAATTTTGGAATAAGGCTGTAACATAACAAAATGTGGAAAAAGTGATGCACTGTGAATACTTGCCAGATGCACTGTATTTTGGCTGTGATGAAGGTACAGTTTGCTCACAAGGGGTTACCATGGGCAAGAGTATCAGCAGGGTGGCTCAGGGCCGAATTAAATACCACAGTGGTGCCACCTGGGCAGAAGTATGCTATACGTCTACAGTGTAATCCAGCACCTGGCAGGGATAACTGGATTTCTCGCAGAGAGAGAGAGAGAAAAAAAAAAAGTCAGTGACTGTGTGTGTTGGGTGTTTGACAGTAGAAGTGGCAACACCATTTGGTTGCAAGAAGAAAGTGAAAGGGAATGCTTGATTATACAGTGGGATGCAAAAGTTTGGGCAACCTTGTTAATAGTCATTATTTTCCTGTATAAATCATTGGTTGTTACGATAAAAATGTCAGTTAAATATATCATATAGGAGACACACACAGTGATATTTGAGAAGTGAAATGAAGTTTATTGGATTTACAGAAAGTGTGCAATAATTGTTCAAACAAAATCAGGCAGGTGCATAAATTTGGGAAATGAAATCAATATTTAGTAGATTTTTATATTCAGGTCTGGGGACTGAGATTGCCATTCCAGAATGTTGTACTTGTTCCTCTGCATGAATGCCTTAGTGGATTTTGAGCAGTGTTTCGGGTCGTTGTCTTGTTGAAAGATCCAGCCCGGCGCAGCTTCAGCTTTGTCACTGATTCCTGGACATTGGTCTCCAGAATCTGCTGATACTGAGTGGAATCCATGCGTCCCTCAACTTTGACAAGAATCCCAGTCCCTGCACTGGCCACACAGCCCCACAGCATGATGGAACCTCCACCATATTTTACTGTAGGTAGCAGGTGTTTTTCTTGGAATGCTGTGTTTTTTTTTCCTCCATGCATAACGCCCCTTGTTATGCCCAAATAACTCAATTTTAGTTTCATCAGTCCATAACACCTTATTCCAAAATGAAGCTGGCTTGTCGAAATGTGCTTGAGCATACCTCAAACGGCTCTGTTTGTGCTGTGGGAGGAGAAAAGGCTTCCTCTGCATCACTCTCGCATACAGCATCTCCTTGTGTAAAGTGCGCCGAATGGTTGAACGATGCACATTGACTCCATCTGCTGTAAGATGATGTTGTAGGTCTTTGGTGCTGGTCTGTGGGTTGACTCCGACTGTTCTCACCATTCGTCGCTTCTGTCTATCCGAAATCTTTCTTGGTCTGCCACTTCGAGCCTTAACTTGAACTGAGCCTGTGGTCTTCCATTTCCTCAATATGTTACTAACTGTGGAAACAGACAGCTTAAATCTCTGAGACAGCTTTCTGTATCCTTCCCCTAAACCATGGTGGTGAACAATCTTTGTCTTCAGGTCATTTGAGAGTTGTTTTGTGACCCCCATGTTGCTACTCTTCAGAGAAAATTAAAGGAGGAGAGAAACTTACAATTGACCCCCTTAAATACTCTTTCTCATTATAGGATTCACCTGTGTATGTAGGTCAGGGGTCACTGAGTTTATCAAGCCAATTTGAGTTCCAATAATTACTTCTAAAAGTTTTGGAATCAATAAAATGACAACGGTGCCCAAATTTATGCACCTGCCTGATTTTGTTTGAACAATTATTGCACACTTTCTGTAAATCCAATACACTTCATTTCACTTCTCAAATATCACTGTGTGTGTCTCCTATATGATATATTTAACTGATATTTTTTATCGTAACAACCAACGATTTATACAGGAAAATAATGACTATTAACAAGGTTGCCCAAACTTTTGCATCCCACTGTATGTGGTAATGGGACAAAACATGGGGCCACTACACCCACGTAGGAAAATACTTGAAACTTATTTGGGAAAGACGACAACAGATAATCTGATTTTGTTGTTTACTTTGTGTTGTACCTTTGCTAATACTTTAGTTTATTAAATAAGATTAAAACAAAACCATTGCTCAATAAAGAAAGTCCTTTTTAACAATTTATTTTAAATAATAAGTTAAGGACAGCCAAAAGAGCATTTGTATTGTTATGCTTGAGCTGTTAGGTCTTTTATCAAAATACATGGTAATGAACAGATTTCCTAATTGTAATGAATCTAGGTTTTTATACCATAGGAGTTTTATGGCGCTATTTCTTTAACAGTTTGGATTACTGGTATTTTACATATTTTATGTGATGTCTTCTTGGTATCATTTTGTGTTTCACAAGGTCCCTGGCCATATTGTTTATAGCTATCCGCCTGTCTACCGCCTTTCTAACATGCAATGTTGTCATGCTGTCCTTATTTAAAATGGTGGTGTGTGGATATTCAAGCATCTTAGTTTAAGGCTGCTTAACTAAACAAATCAAACCTTGTAGTAAGGCACAATATAAGTCTGCCAGCCAATTATGCTTCTTTTAACTGGGCACTCTCCTTCTTAATAGTGTCAACAATACTAATAAGCCACACCTGTCAGTTGAATCTATAAACATTGAATATTAGTTTATATAAAAGCCAAAAACTTTATACAGTACAATAAGAATTATAATTTATCTACAAATGGAAGGAAAACAAATCAAAAGACTACTTTTCTCACCCTTTAAAAATGATGAAAGGACAGGCAAATAGAAAGTATGCAGTTCAAGCACTTTAGCGGAATTGAAATAAAAAAAAAACAGTGAAAGCAAAAAAGTTACTACAGCACTTCTATTTAGTTTCCAAAATACTGTGCATGAAGTAAAGGCTGCATTTTTATACAAATTGATTTCTTTCCAAAATGCATTTGCTACATTATTTCTTAATGTTTTCTTTAACTTAATGTTAGTATGAATTTAGTATTATGGGCTATACACTTGTTTTTTTTCCCCCAATGCTTTTTTATTTTCATTTTTAATTTAGAAATTTTCAACTAAGAGACAACAGTTCTCAAAAATTGAGAAAATTGTATCAAATTATTCATTAATGCATCCTATTGTGATACATCCAATTAAAAAAAGCCTAATTTAGATCCTGATTGAACAGTTTTCACCAAATCTCTAAGATTCCAAGACCATAAAGAAAAGTTCCAGCTCAGTTTTATGCCAGCATATTATAGAAAAAGCATTGGCATGAGTAACAAATTCAGTCTAAAGCAAAGCCTAATACATTTAATTTGCTTATTATTTTAAAGAAAAAAATACAGCTCATTTTGAATTACTTGTGTGCAGACCAAATAGGAACATCATCATCAATTTCCCAAAATCCTGACCAGAAATTTATATGAACATAATAAAGTGAGAAAGGAACAAGTAGGAGCTTCACAACATCTACACAATGCAGATGTAAGCACCAAGTTAATTTAATTTTCAACACGAGTACCAAGGTGTTGCCCTTAATCTTCCTTTCTCCTTTCCCTCACTGCACTTGGGTCTTCCCCAGCCTTAAACATCTTCAGTTTCATTTCAAGCAGAGACTTCGAAACATGCAAAGCGGCATGCTCACAGGCAACAACTCCCCGAGAGCTGCTTGCTGAGGATTGTTTAGACTATACTGCTTGCAAACATTTGAAAATTGCAAGAACAGTATTACACGATTAGCTAAAATATTCCAAATAAATAAATAAATAAATGTTGATTTTTTCCCCTAACATGGTTACTTTGATAAATCATTGTTAAGGGCCAGTAAATATATACAGTATTTTTTTAAATGTAAAACAGCCAGAAATCTAGCATATTGCTGGAAACCTTTTAAGGAGCACATAATACAGCAGAGTTCCTTGCTTTTATTTATGGATTCAGAACAGCTGTTGCAAGCTTGAAGATGAGATGGTGAGGCACAAACTCAGCGAAAGTGCGAGAGAAACTTTTAAGTGCCGGGTCTTGGCTAACATTAAATAAAGCCCTGGACATCGCAAGATCACATGACATAGCACAAGCACAGCTGAGAACCTTCGATGCATGTACTCCGAGCGGCTCACGTGAACTGAATTTGCAGGACTGGGAAAGGTAAACCCGTGCATGCAGTGTATGATATCTCAGACACACTACTTCTCCGCTGCGAAGCGCGGAAATCTGAGCTGAGAATAAATAAAGCCGTGGACATCGCGAGATAGTACATGCACAGCTGAGAAGCTTCGATGCATGTACTCCGAGCGGCTCACGTGAACTGAATTTGCAGGACTGGGAAAGGTAAACCTGTGCACGCAGTGTATGATATCCAAGACACACTACTTCTCCGCTGCGAAGCGCGGGTTTCTGAGCTAACATTAAATAAAGCCGTGGACATCGCGAGATCACACGGGATAGCACAAGCACAGCTGAGAAGCTTCACACATATATATGTACAGTACTAGCAAAATACCCGCGCTTCGCAGCGGAGAAGTAGTGTGTTAAATTTTAAATAGAAGGAATTTTTATTTAGTCGACAGATTATTATTCCGTAATAAATCAACTCAAACCTTAAATAACTTATAATATTTTGCTCTCCATAAAAATATATCCTGTCAAAATTACACAAATTCAAATATGAACATGGTGCATAACAAAACCTGGAAATATAAATAAAATTTGTTCTTTTCAGCAATAACAAATCAAATCATTCAGTTGTCTTTGCTGATATGTCATTTTATTAGAGCTGGACGCCTGGCGTCTTTTTTTGGCAACAAGTTTGTTTATGTTTGGTGTGAGGTTCTGTGTTGTGGAGATTCTCAGGATGGACTGCAGGTGCTCATCAGTGAGGCGACTCCTGTGTGCTGCTTTGTTAGTCTTCATCACTGAGAAGAGCTTCTCACACAGATGTGCGCTACCAAACATGCACAAGGTTCGAGCCGCATGTAGACTGAGCTGGAGAATTTCTGCGGGAATGGAGTGAATAAACTGTGCGGGCCTGCAGTATCGTACTTTGCCTTCAGTGTGCCATTACACTGCAGCTCAATCACCTCCATCTGAATCTGCACAGGTGCAGTTTCCACATCGACGGCAAATGGGTTGCGAAACAACTCAAAATTCTTTTTTTGTTCTTCAAAGTCACCAAAGCGCCGTGCGAACTCAGTGCGCTCAGTTTATCAGCAAAGTGCGTATTTGGGAACACCGTAGTGCCGACTTGGTTCAACATTACTTGGCAACAGGGAAAGTGGGGCAAGTTGCACTGGTGCATTTGTGTCTCACATAAAAGTAGCTTCACTTGAAATCACTTTGTGATTTTGCGGTAAAAACGTCTGCTGAAGTGTCAGATTCTTCTTTAACTCTTCTGCTTTCTGTATCTTCTGCATTGCATTCAGGTCTTTCAGGTTATCCTGATGTTTTGTCTCATAGTGCGTCTTAGATTAAATTCTGTAATTACAGCCACATTAGCTCCACAAATGAGACACACGGGTTTACTGGCAATGTCAGTAAACATATACTCAGCCTCCCATCGGTTTTTAAAGGCTCTATGTTCAGAATCACCTTTTCTCTTTGGCATCGTGTGGGCTAGCTTCGCAATAACTTGCAGCATCATAAGCTAGACTTGATTAACGCGTAAGTGTTCGCAAGGCAGCTGAAGCACTGCATTATGGGATCTGTAGTTTATTGTGTTACCAGCGCTTCATATCCCGGGCCATTAATAACAATAATATATAAAATGATCTGCAAGCGGATATAATTACGCGGGCGGATGTGGCCTGCGGGCCTTGAGTTTGACACATATGGACTAAATAGAACTTGAAAAGAAATATTTTTTTCAAATGTGATCGCGCAATTCAGATCGAGTTGACGCAAGACTACAGTACATCAAGCCCGCGTGCTATTGTGGTTTTGCCTGCGTGCCTCAATAAGTTACCCTCCCCTCGCTCTTACTTTTTTACCGTTCATCTAATGAATACACTGAGAATGGCTTTACCAAAACAATCATTGATCGCGAATAAAGTATCCATTATTCATAAAGCTTCAATTGGTGATCGATCTTTCTGCGTTAACCGCATATTTTTTCATACGTCTCAAACCAAGGGGATGCGAGGCTAAAATGAACCAGGAAGCGCGCGTACATACTCAGTGCATCCCCTCTCGGGAATCGAACCTCGGACGCCGGCGCTAGAGGCGAAGCCTCTACTATTGCGCACGGCGTGTGGTTTGTCTATTTGAGGGTAGCAGTGTAATTCGGTTTTTGTTCAGCACTCTTTGGAACTGTTGCTTTTTGTCTGCGCACTGCGGCTGTTCACGTGAGCTGCTGAATATGGTTTTATATGTCACTCGCTCGCTTCTAATTGTTTCGCTGCCTTCTTAATTATATAATGTATGTTTTCTTCAGCGGTTTTTGGAGCTCTTCCTGGTTTTCTACGTACTGCGATTACGTGGGAGCCGTGATGATGTCACACGAAACTCCACCCCCCACGGCTTTCGAGCTCAACTCCATTACAGTAAATGGAGAAAAATAGCTTCTAGTTATGACCATTATGCGTAGAATTTCAAAATGAAACCTGCCCAACTTTTGTAAGGAAGCTGTAAGGAATTAACCTGCCAAATTTCAGCCTTCTACCTATACAGCAAGTTGGAGAATTAGTGATGAGTCAGTCAGTCAGTGAGTGAGGGCTTTGCCTTTTATTAGTATAGATATATAATGAAACCTGTTATCTTTACAACGGTTGACAAACACGGAATGTAACTTGAACACAACACGTCCTCCAAATACAAACCTAATTCAAAGAAATAATGATAATCAAATCCTTGATGACAGCAACACTCATAACAGTCACAAAACAATTACATTGACAATCAGGTTATGTTATTTTTAAAATGTTTCCTTTTCTTTTTACTAGCTTCTTTAACACACTACTTCTCCGCTGCGAAGCGCGGGTATTTTGCTAGTAAAACAATAAAACTTTACCATAACTCTGCTTGGAAGGGAGACCTCCCATGGGGGTCTTATAATCTGTCATTAATTTCTGCTTTTTTCATTTCTGATGCAGTTGCTGCTCTCTCTTGTCACTGAACTGATTTAGTTGCATAGTAATGCTTTTAAAATTAGCTGCACTCATTTTACTTTTTTAAATGTGATAATTTCAATGGAAAGTTTAAAAGTGTAAAAAAGTTAAAAGGATTTAAATATTAATGGTGTATAAAGTGTATTCATTTCTTTGCATTGTGACTGTGCTAACTTCAAAAAGTTTTACTGCATACATCAGAGAAGAACCTTACAAGACTTGACATTTAATAAGAATGAAATGTCATCATATTGGAATTATATTCTTTAAATTTCTATTCCATGATTTCTCCTATACTATTAAGTGGACAAATTTCCAAGGGTGCAGTACAGAACATCATCAGTTGCCTTTATTCACCTAAAGGTTTTTTAGTTCTTTAATTATTCTCTGCACTGTGTTTTTTTTACTGGTACTCCATCTCTTACTGACTAATTAACCTTTTAGTGAAATCACTACTTTCTATTGTCTGTGTTGTCTCTCTGCTTCCATCTATTGGCAAAAAAGTTGTTTTGCAATTAGCCAGGCAAGGGTGAAATATTCGATGATGTGTTTTAAAACAAACTCAAGATCTGACATTTATACAAGTCCAAATGTGTATTTAATATACTTCTTTCTTTAAAACTATCATTTTTTTAGTACTAACATAAAAAACACTGCATTCAAGATATAAGAAATACAGTTAACAAAATCTCTTATTTTCTTTTTTAATTAGGATTGTAACGTACATACACATATTAGCATACCAATATCTTGTGTCTACTGCTATGACATAGTGCACATATACAGAAATGGCCCAAAAATATCAATTATAAAACACTAGCTGTGTTACCTGGGAATTTTGTTTACGTCAATAGGCCTCAGTTATAGTTCCATTAGTTAATTGGATCAATCAGAAGTACTATGCAACTAAGTAATTTTCTATGTATAATATATGTATTTTTTTTTACATTTTGGTAATATTATTGAGCTGCCAACTACTGAATATATGCTGTTGAATACGCTCTAATTTAAACTTTGTGAGAACTGATGAACTTGTCAGGAGCAGTGCAGTGGATAATAGGAATTTGCACAATATTGCACATATTAAATGCCTTTTTTACTGGATCTGTTTTGCAAAATGGACTAAGCTCACAGCAACAACTCTCCATTTTGCAGATAGCTAACATTTCCATAAACTGGTATGCCACATTTCTGTCAGATCACTGTAATCATGGTGGTGAAACAGGAATGCAGTGTTTTATAATGTCTCACTTGCTAGAGCATTATTGATAACAAATATTTTCAAATAAAAAAAAACTAAATTTTCTAAAACATCACCAAATTTTGATTAAATTCATCAAGGCATTTTTGAGACTTTATGGTATTTAGTTTTTCTATTAGGGCCGGGTTTTAACTCCTAAATATTGATACGTCGAAATGTCCTTTTTTAGTAGATACCTACTGCCCTAGAAGTACCATCCTGCCAAATTTCAGCTTACACTTATCATTTGTCATACACGTGCACATAGGAGACAGCTAGAGGGACCAATCCAAGGTAATTCCAGGCCAGGCCAGGGAGCAGTGGGGCGCGCTAATCTTTCCTCTGATATTCCTGCAGATCAAATATGGGAAATTCTGCCTGAATCCAATGAAGTCACTCCCGGTTCAGGCGTCAAACAGTCACTTCTAGTTCTGGCCACAAAAACATTACTTCTGCCGACCTGCCGTAAAACCCCGACAATCTTTAGCATAATTCACTGAGACCTGCTCGGGAGAACCAGAGCGGGAGCCCTGTGAACCTAGAGGTGCCCGAGTCTCTATAACAAAACCCCGTTATCACACTGCAGAGCAAACACTGGGGACTTCTGATAAGCTAATAGCTCTAGCTAATCCTCTGGCCTTCCGGCATACAGGAGTGGTAGTTCTTAATGGATACAAAGTGCCGGCTTTATTCAATTCAGGTAGTAACATTTCTGTTGTTGTTTGCCCCTTAGTTATTAACCATTGTCGTGGCAACACCAAGACCAGTCCAACCTGTGTACATGGGGATGTCCGTCACTATAAGTCCACCTCACGATATGTCATTAAACATCCTCTGTTTCCAGTAATACTAGGCAGAGACTGGTCAGATAGTAAAAGCTGTATAACCCTCACCACTCCAAGTCAATCATTGGGCCTGGTAATGGATGCGGTTCCGCATCCTCAGCTGTCTCCATGCCATGTTCACAGCCGGAGGAGAGACAGAGTTCGGGCTCTAGCAGTGACGTAGAAACTCCTAAGATGTTGCATGGTGAGAAGTCATCTTCTGCTGCTGCAGATTCCAGGGAGGAAAACACGCCCCTTGAAGTCACCTCCTATCCTCTCACACAACTGCATTTTTCAATTCAAAAGAATCCAGCTTCTTTTAAGTAGGAACAATGGAATGATGATTCCATCAAATTTGCAGAGAATGCAGTCATTGTGGAAGATGGCCATCGCACGCAGCATCCAATGCAGCAATGAGGACAATGAGTCCCCACTTTGTGTTAAATAATAACCTTTTATATTGGGTAGCTGGGCACGAGGGGGAGGTGCAGTCCCTGTTGTTAGTTCCAGAAACTTACCAGCGACAAGTCTGTGACTTAACACATACGCACCTCCGGGGAGCCTATCCTGGGCCCCGAAAATACTCTTGAGCGGATTAAGCTAAGATTTTTTTAGCTGGGAATTAACGAGGAGGTCCGCTGCTTTTGCAGCTCCTGTCTGTAATGTCAATTGTGGCAGATTCCTAGGAAGGACCAAGCTCTTCTAGTTCCCTTACCCCTTATCGATATCCCCTTAGAACACATCGGGGTATGGTATATAATGGTCCTGTCTGATTATGCGACCTGATATCCTGAAGCTGTTCTGTTGCGCTCAGCAACAACTAAAGCTATCACACGGGAGTTGGTGGGATTCTTCTTGTAAGTTGGCATCCCAAAAGAAATTCTCTCAGATCAAAGGACGCCTTTTACCTCGGAGATGTACATGGAAATGGCCAAGTTACTGAAAATATAGCACTTAAAGACATTGGTGTATCATCCTCAAATTGATGGTCTAGTGGAGAAGTTCAATTAGACGCTCAAATAAATCCTTCGCAACGGGGTCAGCAACGATGGAAGGAACTAGGATCAGCTCCTCCCCTACAACCTTTATGCTTATCGGGAAGTGCCAAAAGCCTCTACGGGGTTCTCACCATTTGAACTGCTGTATGGATTTCAACCCCGGGACATATTAGATATTCTAAAAGAAGGCTGGGAAGAGGAGGCTCTCCTTTCAACAAATGTATTAGAATACAGTAATCCCTCGCTATATCACGCTTTGACTTTCGCGGTTTCGCTCTATCGCGGATTTTATATGAAAGCATAACTAAATATATAACGCGGATTTTTCGCTGCTTCGCGGGTTCTGCGGACAATGTGTCTTTTACCTTCCTGTACATGCTTCCTCAGTTGGTTTGCCCAGTTGATTTCATACAAGGGACGCTATTGGCGGATGACTGAGAAGCTAACCAATCAGAGCACGCATTTAAGTTCCTGCTTGCTGAATACAGTGTTAACCAAGAAGTCTGGTCTCGCTCATTCAGCATCATTGTGTTTCGCTGTGTAAAGAGTTGTGCTCTTTGTGCATAGTCAAGCCCTTCATTATGGCTCCAAATCGATCTGCTACTGCTTCAGAGGCCGTGCCCAAGCGCAAACGGAAGATGTTAACGATTGCCGAAAAGGTAAACGTTTTGGATTTGTTGAAGGCTACGATTCTTTTTATTTAAAAAGTAGGAAAGGAATATAAGATCTACGGCCGCAGTGTCCTTTTAACCAGGGTGCAAAACAAGTTGTAAGTGGATGTAATAAGGCAGTAGTCTGGATGGAATCTGCTTTAGGGATTTGGATTGAAGACTGCCAGAAGAAGAACAACGGCAGTGCTACACAATCGCCTGAAGTGGCTCATTTAAGGGCTGTAACGCTCTCCTTTGTTGTGCAGTAAAATAAAACTCATTGTTATCGGACAAGTCATCGTGTCATTGTTGGTGAGTAACCATAATTAATTTTCTACTTACAGTACTTAGTACATGTACGTACGTTTAGTGTCACTGTACACACACATTTACTGTATACTATTTTTGTTGCATTGTACGTATTTATTGCTGGTGGCATGTCTATCGTAATGGCTGTAACATGTGATATCGGAGACACTCAATATCTTTAAAATAATATTTAGGTTTTACTTATATACATAATTTTAATGAATCTTACCTAATATCTAAGAGAATACAAAGGGATTATGCTGTATAACTCTGCGGGGAATATTTATAAACAGTGTGGGAGAGTTTATAAGGGCTTAAAATATATAAAATAACCATAGAAACATATGGTTTCTACTTCATGATTTTCACCTATCGCGGGGGGGTCTGGAACGCAACCCCCGCGATCGAGGAGGGATTACTGTATATCACGCAATTATGCAATAGATTTGTTAAAATCCATCCCATTCTAAAATCTCGCATAGAAAAGGCACAAGCAACTCAGGTTCAAAACTATGACTGTGGCACATCTCTGCAGGAATTCCACCTGGGAGATCAGGGCAAGGTGCTCATTCCTACTTCCCACTCTAAATTACTGGCATACTGGCAAGGCCCTTAACAGTTAAGGAGAGGAATGTGCTTGTTGATTATTTGGTAAAGCAACCAAATTGTTGACTTAGCAAATGTGTATATTATGTAAAGGAAAGGGATCCCAACCACTCCTCTGGTCAGCCCCATTCACTCTTCACTCAGAAATTAGACCTAGGTAGTGAATGAGAGATCAGGACGACTCTCTTTGGTTGCACATGACAAAGAGACAAAACCCGGAGTCCAGTTCTATCGTATTGGTTGCAAAGTCTGATGGGAGTTGGAGATTTTGCAATGACTTCTGTTGGCTTAACCAGGTCTCCCAATTCGATGCATATCCTATGCCATGGGTGGACAACCTCCACAAGCAGCTATGACATGCCAAAATCTTGACCATTCTTGACATGAGTAAGGGGTGCTGGCAGGTTCCTTTAATGGACTCTGCAAAGGAAACGACCGCGTTTAGCACCCCTAGCAGACACTGGCAGTATCGTCTCTTTCCATGTGGGTTACATGGGGCACCCGCACCTTTCCAGCATCTAGTGGATAAAGTGCTCCATCTTCATAGCTCATACAGTGCTGCCTACCTAGATGATGTAATCATCTAATCCGACAATTGGAAGGAACACCTACAGCAGGTACAAGCTATACTTCGGTCACTAGGGGGAAGCAGGTCTTTGCATTAACCTACAGAAATGTTTCTTTGGATTAGTTTAAGACAAATATTTAGGCTACCTGGTGGCTGGCCTCATCTGAAAACCAAGAGACAGGTCCAGGCCTTTCTGAGATTACTGGGCTACTATCGCCGGTTTGTACCCAGTTTCTCAGAAAGAGTGGCACCCTTGACTCATCTCACAAGGAAGGAGAAACCAAATTATGTGGTATGGGATGCCAAACCAGAGGCTACATTTGGTGACTTGAAGCAGGCCCTTAAGTCAGCTCCAGTTCTGAAAGCACCCAACTTTTCTTTGCCTTTCATCTTCCAGACGGACGCTTCAAACACATGTCTTGGAGCCATACTGAGCCAAAGCGTTGGTGGTGTTAAACACCCTGTCATGATCCTGAGCCAGAAACTGCTGTACCAGGAGGCTAGGTATGTGGTGGTGGAGCGGGAGGGCTTTGCAATCAAATGGGCGATTATTGAGTGGAGGTACTATCTTCTGGGCCAGGAGTTCACCCTGGTGATGAACCATGCATTTTACAGTGGATGGCCTTACACAGAGATTCAAACCCACAAGTCACAAGGAGGTTTTTGGTTCTATAACCATACAGGTTAATGGTCATTTATCGGCGAGGGTTCCTGTAAGCCAATGCCAATGCCCTTTTCTGGAGTCACGACCTTTCAGCCAAGTATGTCCAACCCGATGGGTCTTGGCTGGGGCCGTGTAAAACACATGCGCATGGGAAACAGCTATAGGGACCGATAAAAGGTAATTCCATGCCAGGTCAGGGGGTGGCGGGGTGCGCTAATCTTTCCTCTGATATTCCCGCAGAACAAACACGGGAAATTCTGTCTGAGTCCGATGACGTCACGTCCAGTTCTGGCCAAAAAGACATCATTTCTGCCAACCTGGAGGCAGAGTTTGCAACTTGCATAGACTGACAGGCATTTTGACTCAAAAGGTTTACCACAGTTTGGCAGTTATATCAGCAAAACATGGCTACTTTTTGCACTAATTACTACTAATTTTGCACACTTAATGGTTGCTTGATATTTTTCATTTGGCACTGTTTATTTGTTCTATGCCTTGATTTCCTGAAATGTTAAGACATGAAACTGTGTGCATTTTCATAAAAACAAAAAAAAAACCTGAGATATTGTAAAACTTTTGACCAGTAGTGTGGGTATGTATATATATATTTACCTAACCCAAGACCAGTAATCAGTACAGTTATTAAAAATGTAAGGCAAATATGAAAAGTAAGTCTTAACTTTCAATAACATACCCAGTAAATGGATTAGCAGTTTCAGCATAGGATAATGTTGATGAAGAATTCTCTAAACTGCTGGTTCTTGGAAATGTTTCCACTTCTCTCCATATTTTTACGGTCTTATTTTCTTCGTGAACTAATGCCATATCACCTGCAATGAGTGGGTTTGGATCTATAAAACAAAACAAATTGATGTTAAAGATGTAAATACTTTGAGATATTATTTTAGCTTTGCTTTAATCTACTTGTAATTTATTTGCAGATACAGGACAAGAGCCTCAGTTAATGTTTACATCAAACACTTGAATAAGGAAAAACAAAATGTGATCTCTTATGACTTCAACCACAGTATGACTGATGGTGCCTTTGAGTATTTTTGTGACCATTGACCTCCTGGGTTTTTCATGCACAACAGTCTCTAGAGTTTATTCAGAATGGTGCAAAAAAAAAAAAATCTCCAGAGAGTAGCAATTCTGCAGACAAAAAACACCCTGCTGTAGAGAGAAGACAGAGGAGAATGGCCAGACTTTTTCAAGCTGACAGAAAGGCTACGGTAACTCAAATTACCACTCTGGACAATTAAAGTGAGCAGAAAAGCATTTCAGAACGCACAACACATCGAGCTTTTAGGCAGATGGGCTACAACAACAAAACACCACGTCAGGTTCCACTCCAGTTAGCCAACAACAGAAAGCAAAGGCTGCAGTGGGCACAGACTCACCAAAACTGGACAGCTGAAGATGAGAAAAGTATAGCCTAGTCTGAAGAATTCTGATTTTGCCAAGGCAAATAGATGGTAGGATCAGAATGTGGCACCAACAGTATGAATCCAAGCATCCAACATAACATGTTGTTAACTGAACAGTCCAGGCTAGTGGTGCTGGTGTAATGGTGTGGGAAATGTTGTCCTGGCACTTTTGGCTAATTAATACCAATCAAAAATTACTTGAATGCTATCACCTATTTGAGTATTGTTGCTGACTATGTGTATCCCTCCATGGCCACAATATACCTGTCTTTTAATTGGTACTTCCAGCATGATAATTCTCCATGTCACAAAGCAAGTCATCTCAATCTGGCTTCATGAACATTACAAAGGGCTACATGTTCTTCAGTGGCCTTCTCAGTTACTGGATCAGAATCCAGTAGAACACCTTTGGAATGTGGTAGGGATGGGAGATTTGCAGCATGAATGTGTAGCTGAAAAATCTGTAGAAAGTATGTGATGCAATCATGTCAACATGGACCAGAATCTCAAAGGAATATTTCCGGTATACTGTAGAATTCATGCTAAGAAGAACCGAGGGTATTTAGAGAACAAAAGTAGTCCTAACCAGGATCAGTCAATTCAAGTGGCTTTATTATCTAACCATCCATGCACAATACTGCAGCATACAGTGCCATGACATATTATGTCCCAGGACTGCAGTGCAACAAAGGACAAGAGCGAGGTTAAGTACTTTATATATATATATATATATATATAGGTTATATATATATATATATATATATATATATATATATATATATATATATATATATAAAATAAAAAAAATTATATATATCAGCCACGAAAAGAAGTGGAGATACAAAAATGCATTCTTGGCTATTGAGGTGGTATTAATTGGCTAAGTAAGGTCAGCTGCCAGGAGACAACAAGGAATTTGGTGCTCTTTACCTGGTTCACCCCACAGCCCTCAATGTACAGTTGGGTCTAGACAGCATGGGCTTTCCTGAGGTCAAAAAGCATCTCTTTTTTTCTTGTCCACATTAAAAGAGAGACTGTTGCACTTGTACCAGTCGACCAATAGTCGTATCTCCATTCTGTAAACTAACTCATCCAGATTGCTGAGGAGATCCACTACCATTGTGTCATCTGCAAACTTAATGATGGTGTAGAACGGTGTTTTTCAACCGGGATTCTACGGAACTCAAGGGTTCCGCCGAAAAAGTCCCATGATATAGGACATACTGGTGGATAATTGCACAGGGTTCCGTGAGCAAGATAACCATTCGCGCAGGGTTCCATTCCAGCGAAAAGGTTGAAAAACATTGGTGTAGAGCATATATAGATGAACAATTGTGAGTCAGCAGAGTGATCAGAAGTTGGCAAAAGTACACAACCCTGTAAGGCACTAGTGCTCAGTGTGATGGTGCTAGAGAGCATGTACCCAGGATTCAGTTACCTAGGGAAGTGTTGTAGCATAGCAGACTCAAATTCCTTATAAGCGCCTGAGTGATGATGGTGTTGAAAGGTGAACTAAAGTCATTGAAAAGCATTCTAGGATAAGTATCTTTTTGTTCAAATGGGACAGTGCCAGATGAAAAGTAGATGATATGGCACCTTTAGTGGAATGGTTCGGGCAATATGCAAACTGCAAAGGGTCACGTGATATGGGAAGTCGGACTTTGAAGTACCTCAAGACTAGCCTCTCAAAGCACTTCATGATGACAGCTGAGTGCTATAGGGACTTCTTCAGCACAGGTAAGATGATGATGGTTTTGAAGCACTTGGGGACGATTATCTGCCTCAAGGAAACATTGAAAAGGTCTGTAAAGATGTCTGTCAGATGGTTTGCACATTCTCGGAGCACTCAGACAGGTATATTGTCTAGTTCAGCAGCTTTACATGGGTTTACATTCAATAAAGTTCTTCCCACATCAGCAGTAGGCAAGCACAGTTATCGGTTCTTCCTAAGGAGAGATGGACTTCCATGCATTTAGGACATCGAACTATGTGTAGAATTTATTTAGAACATCTGGAAGGTAGCAATCGCCACTGCAGACAGGAGGTGTGGCATTAGTTTGAAATAGCTTGGACGCCCTGCCACAAGCATTATGCACCACCTCTGTTTCTCAATAAGTGTATATATACCTTGATGAGAACATGCTATAAATTGTTTCATTTTATTTTCATTTTAATGAATTATTTAACAGGTCATTTCCTCTCATCCTTGATATGATTTGTGCATAGAAACAAGCACAGTAATGTCACCTATAATGTTTTAAAAGTCAAGCAGACCCACTGTTGCTTACTAATTAGTAAATCTATTAATATTTGAAGTGGCCAAAGCTGCTGCCTAGTAGGGCAGAGTTTAATTATCTCACAGAAAAGGTCAGGTTTTGAAGTTTATGCAGTAAAAACTTTAAACAAACGTATC
>NC_053154.1:163208662-163361162 GCF_016835505.1 Polypterus senegalus
GTCCACTTTGGCTCAAACAACGAAGGATGGTGCGATCTGACACTGATGTTCCTTGAGCTTGAAGTTCACCTTGGATCTCTTTAGAAGTTTTTCTGGGCTCTTTTGTTACCATTCGTATTATCCGTCTCTTTGATTTGTCATCAATTTTCCTCCTGCGCCACGTCCAGGGAGGTTGGCTACAGTCCCATGGATCTTAAATTTCTGAATAATATGTGCAACTGTAGTCACAGGAACATCAAGCTGCTTCGAGATGGTCTTATAGCCTTTACCTTTGACATGCTTGTCTATAATTTTCTTTCTAATCTCTTTCCTTCGCTTGCTCTGATCCATGTTGAGTGTGGTACACACAATGTCACCAAACAACACAGTGACTACCTGGAACCCTATATATAGGTCCTCTGACTGATTACAAGATTGTAGACACCTGTGATGCTAATTAGTGGACACACCTTGGATTAACATGTCCCTTTGGTCACATTATTTTCAGCCTTTTCTAGGGGTACCATCATTTTTGTCCAGGCCTGTTTCAAGAGTTTTTTTTTTTTTATTAATTCTGTTGAAGCATGATTGAAAAGCAATGTCTGACTTTTATTAGTTAAATTTCATAGAATGTTTATTTATTATTACTTTTGTCAGATTAAAGTTATTTCTGTGACCATTTTGAATTTTTCTTCCATTGACTGAAGGGTACCAACAATTTTGTCCACGTGTGTAAATATACTGTTATGTACACTGCACTGTAGTAACACAAACAATGAGTGTAAAAAAAATGCTTACCTTTATTCCTTCTCATGTCTCAATTGTTTTTAAGTTTTTATGGGAGTGAGTGTTGTAAACTCGAAACGTTGTAACCCGAGGACCCCCTGTAGTTACTTCCTGAATTGTTAAATGTGTATATAAACAGTAAATCCGAAGACTTATGTGAGAGATGGACAGTACTGTGGGAATTACGACTTTCCTGTTGACATTCAATGTGGGGTTTTCAGAAGTAACCAAATATTTTTTAACAAAAACTGCATGTATTTTGCATATTTTGACCATATGAATAGATGAAGGACATGTGGATTATGTGACACAAGTTATGTGATAATTTTTTTCTAATGGATGTTTTCACATCATTTGCTGTGGTCTAGAACCACCACAGATTTTAAAACTTCAATATGTAATCTGTCCACAAAGCAAGAGTTTAATAAATTTGAATGCCTATCAGTACAAAGTACATGGGACAAGAAACATACATTTTCGGGGGGAGTATTCCTTTAGAGGCTTCCTTGTATTCAAGACAATTTCATACAAAAGCAGAAGGAATGAGAAAACTATAAGATTTACTTAGTGAAGGAGTAAGAAAATTAGAAAGAAAATTTTTGAAGAAAAGGTAACTCTAAGTAGGGACACCACAATACCATAATTCTGTATTTGATACAAATACCAGTTAAATTTAATGATGCTTGATACCACGTCAAAAAGAGTAATGACATTAATTTAATTAAAAGTATCTTCATTAGTCAAGAGAACAATATTGTGCCATTGTATGTAATAAAATCTAAAATACAGAAATATGAACAGTATCAGCAGCCTTAAAATTTTGGTATATTTTTCAAGTAGCTATCCAACTATCGCTTAAGTAAACTAGCACTGGCATTCATAAATATCAAAATACAATGCAGGGCTTAAACTTTGTTTATGACAGACATTGGGATTCCCTATTGTGTAACAACACAGATGGTTGACTTAATGAATTCAAAGATTATTCTAAATATTTTCATCAACTGTTTAAAACCATTTCTCTAACAGCATGCATTTACAATCTTCACTCTGTTAGTTTGTAATATTTGCTATTGTAGGATTTATAGATGATTTGGTACTATTTGCAAAGTGAAGCAAAATTAAAGGAGAAGCTTACCTAGTGGATGCACTGCCTTGAACAAAGAGGCTTCAAAGTTAACAAAGCTAAAACTAAAAATAATGTGTGACAAGGTCTCTAAAAGACAAGGTACTGGTCCAATACATTGCAAATATCCCTAAGGGGTTTGTAGAGAGGTGTTAGTGTGAACTATTTTTTTATACACCGGTTTTGATTTGTGGATCCATAGGCAATGTAGTGGTGTCAGAGGGTCTTTTGGAAAGTTGAAGGTGCCATTTGTATGCAAGAGATGCTTAGGCCAATGAAGTGACAAAACAGCTTTTACATTTCTTGAGGTCAAACGTCATAGGCTTAGAACGTGGCGATTTGTGCTATCTTGGAGATGAGGCGAGTGCTGAAGGAGATTGCTCCAATGCTGTTGCCAGCCACCAGAGTAAGAAGTGCATGAAATAAGTCTAGTAATCTTTCTGGCATTATTTTAGGCGTTTCCTTGCACACGAAGGGTATTGTGTAAAAGTGCTGTGTTAGACCTGCTCAAGTGTATGCACGTGAGATGTGGGCTATGAAAGTTGGAGAAATAAGCACAATTCCGCATCCTGAGATCAGAATCCTGAGATGGATGGCTGGTGTGTCTTTATGAGAGTGTAGAACTGATGAGGATATTCGTAATACGTTATGTGTTGAAGACGATGCAGAAGTTTGCAATGGAGAAGACTAAGACATTTTATTAATGTGACTGTATTCATGGTGTTTATTGCACAGTAACACTATTATCAGCCTAAAACATAAAAACAGATAAATAAGGTAGTTTGCAATTCTTTGAAAATGTTGTGCTTTGTTCACCAAAGAACATCAGGGATTAAATAAACTGAAAGGAAAATAATTAGTGGCCGTAGTAATAAATATTTAGAAGCTTTCTTATATATTACACACAATAAAGCAACTACCACCGTTACACTTGATCTTTTAGTCCACCTTTAGTTTTGCCCAATTACAGCATTAAGTAAAAATATGAAAGGCATAGGTCTGTGGGCTGCTTCACTGTGTGACACATAGACAGGCTACACCTAAATGCAGAGAAACACATTTGGTGTTGAAAGCAGGCAGATAATAAAGCAGCAGTTGAATTAAGGAACTTTATTAACCAAAACTATTTTAACTTCATCATTTGATTGTCGGGTTAAAGCAATGGTCATTGAAATTTACTAATAGCTGATTTTTTCATAGCACATTATCTTGAATTTTGTAATACCAGTACTTATGAATACATAAGTGGATTATACAAGTGTAACAATACACAACAATAATTATTTCAGTAATTTGCAAGTTAGGTATTTCTAACTTAACTGGTACTAAAAGTGGGCAAGGTGCACTGTTAGGCTATAATTTAGAGATTAATATCCTGTACACAAATTGTCTAGCTGACCATAAGAAAAATAATGTAATAGTAAAAATCATTTGAAAAAAAAATTTGGTACCTGCTACTTTATTCATCAGGTCAGAGAGGCCACAATGCAGGCCTTTGTTTGCTTCTATTTTTTGGCACAAGCCAGACTGCTCACCAGGGTTATCTTCAACTGGGGGCTCAGCAAAGGAACTGTCTTCCATATCACACATGCTTTCATAAAAACCAGGAATCAGAAAGGTGATATTCTGTAAAGATAATGAACAAAATTCACATTTAAATATAAAAACATTAATCCAGCTTTTGTTATGTTGTTGAAGAGGATAACAAGTCAAACCACTATAAAGTCTAAAAGCAATTACACAGAATGAGAAAATAATCAACATATACCTCTAAAACTGCTGCAACAGCTGCAGTACCAGCAAAAAGTCGGTTTGGGTGCAGTGTGCTAAAAGTTGGAATGCGACGTCAGAGTCTCTGGTTACTATCTACATGTGACAAAGTCGCTATGCGGATCCTATGGGATTGGTGTATGTGCTTCGATGTTTGATGAATAGTTTGATGGGGTGAAGCAAAATGCCGACATACAAATGAATTTGTAGTGCTTTTATATTCGATCGTGGCATATTCCCGATCGTAATGACATGATACATTTTAAAAGTCTCATATATTATCTTTTGTGCCGTTTTTTTTTCTGGGGCATCCTCCTGACCTGACAGCAACAGCAAACAGCAATAGATCACCATACATAACACATTACATGTATGATATTCCAACTCTCTGCACATTTAGAATCCTTACATTTATACATGATATCACTTTCATGATGAAATGCACTGTGTAGTGGTGTACGCTACTATAAGATTTGGTATCGATCCGATACCAAGTAAATACAGGGCCAGTATCGCCGATACTAATACTTTTTAATAATTAAGGTGGATGCATCATCAAATTGCTAAAGCTGAATTAATTTTCATTAACTTCAAATGTTTTGTGATTTTTTTTATTAATTAGTTAAAACCCAGGACAGAATTTGGGCAAAGTAAATAAATACTTTATTATAAAACACAAGTAACACAAAATGTCTTTTTCTTAAATAAAGTACACAAAATTAGAACCGCCTTTGAAAATCGAATTAGTGGGAATACAATGAAGAAAGTACAATAAAAAATACAATAAAGTGTAAACACGTTCAAAGAAATATCCCCCCACCCCGCTATGCATAACAGATTAAAGGTTTTTGTTCAGGAACAGTATCATGTTCACATTTTTTGATTTTATTGCACTTCGCCTAGTACTTAGTAACTGTCCTGCCTTTGAAAAAATCCTCACAGCTGGCACTGAGGTTGCAGCTACTCCCAGGTGCTTCTTGGCAAGTTTGCTCAAAGAGGGGAATGTTGATGAATTTTTTTTCCACCAACGTAGTTGATCCTGATCACGAGGAATTGGCCTCTCTTCTGAGTACCTGCGCATTTCAATTGGGATATCAGTGCCAGTTGTCCGATGCTGCTGAGATGCAAGGACTTCAGCGTTGAATTCTGTCCATATCCCACCTTTTGCTGCAAGTGGGGATGCAGCAGACCCTGCAGATGAGCTTGAAGTAGTTGCAGCAGCTGGGGCAGAGCTGGCAGCAAAGCTTGAGCTTGGTGCAGATGATGAAGTTGCGGAGGTCTGAATCACTGACTGCATTTCGGTGACAAGTCGAGCTTTTACAGGCTCAACATTTGCAGAGTCACGGAATCCCAGGTTTTTAAATCTAATGTCCAGGTAGGTGCTGACAGCAACACCATAAAATGTTTCAATAGCCTTGAAGCGACGGTGACACTACACTGACAGCTCAGCAGCTAGCTTGCTACCTTTGTGCTCAGAGGTTGCAGTGGTTCTGTGAAGCAGCGACACCAGTGGAATCACCTTTGAAAGTGAAACATGCCTGGTTGCTTCCACAAATGGTCTCAGTGCATTGACGGAGAGAGTGACAACAGACCATTCTTCCTCACTTAAGTAAAGTGAGCTCTTTCCAAGTAGACGGAGGACTATGACAACTGCCTCCTTTTGCTCAGACAGTCTCTCCCACATGTAGAATACAGAGTTCCACTTTGTCTCAACTGCTTGAATTAGTTTGTGTTCAGGGAACTTCTGCTGCTTCTGAATTTCAATGAGGTTGTCTGCAACTTTAGTGCCGTGGTGAAAGAAAGCAACAATAGCAATGTTTTTTTGCTGAATCTCAAGCAAGCCAGGGTGAGCCTTGAAAGAGTCTTCCGCCATCCATCCATTATCCAACCTGCTATATCCTAACTACTGGGTCACGGGGGTCTACTGGAGCCAATCCTTCACCACCAAATTCAAAAAGTATGTGCAAAACATGGGTAGTGTGTCCAATCTGCTTTGTGCACAGCAGCAACCATGTTGGCATTATTATCAGTTACAAAAGCCAGAATCTTGTCTGTTATGCCCCACCACTATAACCTACCTGGATATTCTCTGTCAAATTGAAAGGCCTCTGCCAATGTCCGCTGCCTCGGGGTTGGGGGCCTGCTTCTGTCGGGCAAGGTTGTGTTGGATTTATCACCTCCTCGCTCCATTTCTGTAGCTCTGCATTTACTTTTGAATGATTTCTCACATGCTTATATAAATTAGTTGTATTACCACTGTATTTGACAGCCTTTTTACAAATAATACAACTTTCCGTTGATTGATCTTCAACTTGAAAATAAAGCCACACACCACTCCTCTTTCTCTCTGCCGTAATTGCTTACTCTCCTTATTGTGTGTATGTGCATGCAAGTGAGCCTGTTTGCTTGCCTGGCGCCGCTGAGTCACGTGACGGTACATCATCAAAACACAAGAGAGAGGAGCAGCAAAGCCTGCTCTGCGCTGTGACAGCCGAGAGAGCAGCAGCGTTTACACAGACAGCCGTAGTGCATTCAAGAGAGAAACTGAAACTAAAGTATCGATGGTATTGATCAATATCAATACCAACATTATTATCGATACTTGGATTGATCTGTTCACCACTAATTGAAGTATTTATGTTACATTTTACAGATAAATCAGAAATTTCGTTTAATTAATGCGCACTGTTAATAATTACACACATGGGTGTGACACGGTGGCAGAGCGTTAGCGCTGCTGTCTTGCAGGGAGTCACGTCGCGGATATTCCCTGCCTGGAGTTTACATGTTTTCCTGCTGGGTTTCCACCGTGTACTCCAGGTTCCTTCCAAAGATATGCAGATTTGGTGCCACTAAAATGACGCCAGCATGTATGTGTGTGCTTGTATTCACCTTGCGATGAGCTGATGCCTCGTCCAGGGATTGTTTCTGCCTCGTGCCCAATGCTAGTTGAAATGGACAAATCCCTGGACTGATGGATTTAATCATTAAACATCCTTTTCAGAGATATTGCGGTAAGGTGTCATCAGAATTTAATGGGTGTTCCAGGCATTTCACAACACAGCGAAGCCGAACCTGTTCTCACCGTGATAATATCTTACACTGCCATCTGGCAGATTCCTCCAGATTTACGTAAAGTATGTGTGCAAGTATAAACAGTACAGCGCTTGCGTAGCAGGAGCGTCTGCTGCAACATGCGTCGCGTGAAGTATAAACCCGGCTTTAGGGAGAAACATTGCATGTATGAGTGGATGCTAATCAAAACTGAAGATATTATAGTGTCTTGCCAAAGTGGGAAACCCACTGGCCCAAACAGGTTGTCAATGGAATTTTATGAAAAAAATAATCTTAATAATGCCAGTTGTGTTAAACAAACTAAATATGATTAACCTGCTAACTATTCAACAGGCTGCCTTTCCAAAGAGAAAAAAAAACTTTATAGAGTATCCATCCTACAGATATATCTCATTTCTAAATAATCATATTAATATCCTGACAGAAGTTTATAGGGTCATTATGGGAACATTATTGTCACATGCACAGAGTACAGTGAAATTCTTACTTGCATGTGATAATCAATATGCAAAAAATAACAGAGAATGTGCACCCTGCTCTGATATCACAAGATCAAATTGGATCTGTGAAAATGTGGATATCCAACATCAAAAACTTCAGTTGCTTTATGTTGTATACAATTCTTCTGAACACATCTGAACTTCCTGATGTCCTAATATTTGTAGGTACAAAAAAGGGCTTTTGATGGAGCAAAATGGGAATGTCTTTTACAGTACTATGCAAATTTTGGTTTGGATCTAGTACTAATGCTTCGATAAGCTTCTGTAGAACAGAAGCCTCACTTTGTCTAAACTATACATTCATATTAGAATGATGGTCTGGTTACCACTTCCAATGCCTTTTGCATTTGTTATCAAATCTTGGTTATCAATCTTCTGCAACAATAAGACAAAGGGAATCATAAGGGAGGAAATAGAGCAAAATGCACCCCTCTGTGAACATAGAACAATTTAATAAGAATGGAGCATTCAGCCCAACAAAGCTTTGTCTAATTTTTATAAGATAACATCAAGTTACACTATACCACATGCTGTTAACAAAATAACCCAAGTACATGAGTTTGTGTGATTTCTCATATCTGCTTCAATCCTACTCCTATTTCTGGCACAAAAGTTAAAGCACATGTAAAAATGAATTAACTTGTACCTTTCCTTGAAGTTCTGTTGTTTCATATCCAAAAAGCATCAGTGAGAAGTTATTGTTGATACTCTGTATGGTACCATCTGGCAGGAGAATTACAAGCCCACTAATTGTGCTAAACACCCATACTGTCCCACAATAAATCACCTCTGGACAAGACTGTGTTTGAGTCCATTTATCTCCTTCGTGTTCTATTTAAAAAAACAAAACAAACAAAAAAAAGCATCAATGAAATTCAGCTTTCAGAATTGATGCAAACAGAAAGATATATGTGAACCTTAAGGCCATTCAAAATGTACAGATAGACACTTTACAATCAGATTTGATTACAGATGACAATTAATAAATTATTTTTCAAATTGTTTATATAATAAAAAGAACTCTAAGGAATACTACAAGATTCACAATGTCTTCTATGAGACACATCAATGCAGTTCAGGTAAGTGATGTTGCCTATGGCATTTTATTGGCAGGCTATACAAATGCAAAGTACATTTATTGCCATAAAAATTCAGTTGAATGGAATTTGTAATATTTATTAACTTCACAAGATCAAAATTAAACAGTAATAACCCATAAGCAGCTAATCAAACACAATTCAAATAATTGTCAGATTATTGCAGATAACTTGTAATGCCAAGACACGGAGTTCATGCACTTTTTAGTTTGTAAATAAGTGCCTCAATTAAATCCTATGATCCTGTTCTTAGGAAAGTGAATGGAGGATCAGGCATTAATGAGTGCTCACTGCTCATATTTATGGTTAGAAGTGTGCCTAAATGAATATGAATGTATAGCTTGCTAATCCTAAGTGTACACAAAGATTTTACTTCTTACGTAAGTATGTATGTATGTATGTATGTAAGGACCCTCCTAATCAATCAGGTTTTCGACGAGTCACTGACCACAGTGCGTTAGCCAGCCTAGCCTGGTCGGCTAACACCCATGCTAAATGCGATAACGCCGCTGTTAAATTCATCTGTTGAACATCCGCTCACTCACGAGCAAGAGGCCACTGATGTACGATCTCCTCACTGATCGTACGTTTGAATTTTTCTGTCTAACCGAGACATGGCAATAACCCCATGACTTTTCTCAACTTAACAAATCCACTCCCCCGGGGTTTGTTTACATCTCTCCGCCCTGTGGCTCTGGTTGTGGTGGAGGTCTCGCGTTAATGTATTGTGAGAAATGGAAAGTCTTGCCGTTGTCTGTTCCTGATTTCAGTTCTTTTGAATCTCTTGTATGTCAATTAAATGGACCTATTCCTACTATTATTGCAACTGTTTACCGGCCCCCTAAACCAAATAATGACTCTCTGAACGACTTTGCTGTTTTCCTTACACACTTATCTACTGTTTCATCAAACATAATACTTCTCTGGGATTTCAATATAAATATGGATAATATCGATGTCTTTATTACTAGAGACTTTACATCCTGCCTTGAGAGTTTTGGATTCCAGCAGCATACTGATGTTCCCACTCATTCCAAAGGACATATCTTGGACTTGATTTGCTGTTCTGGAGTTACCCCACTTGATTGTACTGCGGATGAACTCCCCATAACTCATCACTTTCTTATTTCATTCAATGTTAATCTTGCACTTTCCAACACTAAGCTTTCCTGTCTCATGTCTTTCCGTAATATTAAGACTATTAACTTAGACTCTCTTTCCTCTAGTATTGATTCCCTTATGGACATTGATAATTTATCCACTCCTAAAGAACTGGTCTCACACTAGAACACTGGACTTAATGGTATTCTTAACTCTGTCGCTCCATTAAAAACTAGATCTGTTTCTTTCTCCTTTTCTGCTCCCTGGTTCACACCTGAACTTCGGCTTTTGATAGCCAATGGCCAGCAACTTGAACAGTTATATAAAAAACTGGACTCTTCGCTCACAAAGAGATTTACAAAATACATATACTTTATTACAAGGACTGCATTGTCCAAACTAAATCTAACTATTATACTCTCATTATTTCATCCAATGAAGGAAGCACCAAGTCATTGTTTTCACTACTTAACAATATCACACAACCCCCGGATTCTTTACCTTCTCACCTTTACTCAACTGAATTCTGCAATTCTCTTATGTCCTTTTTTAATGAAAAAATCCAGAAGATTCATCAGTCTGTCTTTACAGATTCCTCCAGTATTTCATTTGAATTTCACCTACCAACTCACTCATTCTCCTCTTTTCAGCTTCCTACTTTCTCAGAAATCTCAGATCTTGTCTGTAATTCAAAGCCATCCACCTATCAACTGGACCCCCACCCTACAGTTCTAGTCAAAGCCTGCCTCCCCTCTCTGGTCTCCCTTATCTCTGCTATAATCCACTCTTCTCTCACTACTGGTACTGTTCTTTCATCTTTTAAAACTGCTGCAATAACCCCAATACTGAAAAAACCTAATGCCGATTCAACTAATTTCAGTAATTTACCTCCTATTTCTAATCTACCCTTCATTTCCAAAATTCTTGAAAAAATAGTGGCTATTCAACTTCGTTCACATTTATCTCAAAATAATCTGTATGAACAGTTCCAGTCTGGTTTTCGTCCCCTCCACAGTACAGAAACGGTGCTTATAAAAATTACTAATGACCTCCTTATGGCAGCTGATTCTGGTTTAATTACTATTCTCATCCTCCTTGATCTGAGTGCAGCCTTTAACACTATTTGTCACACTACTCTTCTCATTAGATTATCTTCGATTGGCATTACCCACACTCCACTAGATTGGTTCAGATCCTACCTCTCAGGCTGCACTCAGTTTGTTCATCTTAAAACTTTCACATCCCAACCCACCGCTGTTACTTCAGGTGTGCCCCAGGGCTCTGTCCTGGGGCCCCTCCTTTTCATTATTTACCTCCTTCCCCTTGGCAATATCTTTCGTAAATATAACATTAGCTTCCACTGTTATGATGATAACACCCAGCTCTATCTCACTAGCAAACCTACTGCTTCCTTTCCACCCTTCTCACTTACTGATTGCATAGCAGAAATCAAATCCTGGTTTTCTTCAAATTTTCTTAAATTAAATAGTGACAAAACTGAGGTTCTCTTCATTGGTACAAAATCAACATTATCCAAAACTGATCATTTTTCATTTGTTATTGATAATTCCTCAGTCTCCCCTTCCCCACAGGTTAAGAGTCTGGGTGTCCTTGACATTACTTTTTCCTTTCAGTCCCACATTAATAACATCTACCAGTCTGCATATTTAAACTTGCATAACATTAATCATATTCGCCCCTCCCTCACTCCCCACACCAACTGCTATCTTTCTTTATAGCCTTGCCACTTCTCATCTGGATTATTGCAATTCCCTTTTCTTTGGTCTTTCTTGCAAATCTCTTTATAAGCTTCAACTGGTCCAGAATTCAGCTGCCCACATCATTACCTGAACCCCTTCTATTTACCATATCACTCCCGTTTTGCAGCAGCTTCATTGGCTTCCAGTTCAGTTCCGAATTCAATTCAAAATTCTCCTACTAACTTTTAAGGCTATCCACAACCTTGCCCCTCCATATCTGTCTGACCTCCTCCATGTTGCCATTCCCTCCCGCACCCTTAGATCCTCTTCCTCCATCCACTTGACTGTCCCCTTCGTCCGTCTTACCACTATGGGGAGCAGAGCATTCAGTTGCTCTGCTCCCCAGCTCTGGAACTCACTACCACCTGAGCTTAGAAATATTGAATCATTTTCACTTTTTAAATCAAAACTTAAAACTCATTTGTTTAAGACTGCTTTTCTCTTTGATTACAATTGCTCTGTCCGATTTTAACTATTGTATTTTACTTTTGTTTATAATCTGTGTTTTGTCTATTGTTCGGTGTCCTTGAGTGTTTAGAAAGGCGCCTACAAATAAATAAAATGTATTATTATATGTATGCATTATTCAGATACTAATTACTTTCTGCATGCTAGCTTACTACTGCTTGGTGTGCTTCATTTACATTACATCTTACCTTAAAGTATGTATTTCTGAGCATTAGATCAACTTAGCTGCTGCTGGAAATGAGCGCAACTCACAAAAGTCAAATCAGTATTTGATAGTAATCACAACACAACAACAAATTCTGGAACAAGCAATACTTTTTCCGTAATAAAAACCCTAGTATTTCTCAGCAGAAAATAAGCATTTCTTTATTAGGTTAGATTATTTATAAAAGCAGAAAGTGCTGTACAAAAAAGCATTAAAATAAACACAACACATTTATGCAAAAGCAGATTAATAAAACAACCAATTCTAACATCCACCACAATCCCATCATAAACAACGAAAGACAGAAGAAAATAAGTAGGTCTTAAGCTGACTTTTTATGAATGATTGATTAGTCATTTGCATTTCCATTTCATTTTCCACTTTTTTTAAATGTAATGCATTTAATAATGCAGGTAAATTTGATTACTTGCTTCGCAGATTAATATTATCATTTCCACTTAGGCAGTGCTACATAGTGTGATTGTTTATTTGTTAATGATTTTGCATAAAAGGTTATATCATTTTCATGCAAACACCACTGCAAGAGAAATGAGTAGAAAAGTCAAAGGTTTTACTCAGAACATAGTTTATCAAGAAGTATTTGGTTAATGGCCATGCAGAGAGAGGTCAAATGCTTCCTGCCCTGGGTAATTCTTTGCAGTAAGCTAAGGCATCTGCAATACATGATTCTAGAATTAGCATGAATTTTGGTTCAGGCTTAACCAGTGTAATATAGTGTAAAAAAATCATGTATGTTGTTTTTGTTTACCATGCCCAAATGCCATACATAAGATGACGGGATCTATCATTTACAGAATAATGCTCTACAAAAGCTGGCTTTGCTTGGGCTGAACAAATGTGATCAAAAAGTGTGATAATGATATTCTAATATTTTGCTGATCACACAGACAGACAGCATGAGACTACCTTCCAAATCAAATCCACTTAAATGTTCAAGAGTTTTGAGTGTAAAGAAATATGGAATCCGTGTAACTTCAAAAATAAAGCATGACAGGGCAAAGCTTTTATTTTATAAATTAAACATACACCTAAAATAAGACAAAAGGCTAAAAAAAAAAAGCATAAACAGACAATCTTGAAATTTTTTGAATAGAAAACAACTAATGAATTTAATATTAAATGTTTTCTCACCATCTATGGCAGAGTCTATCAGAACAGTTTTCGGGCTGCTACAGAGGTATTTTTTTTCAATAGGTTCTGGGTCTTCTAACAAACAAGGTACTTTATGGTTTACTTTTTCAGGCTCAAGAATGCTAGAAAAATCTTTGGTTTCCTCATACTCAGAAGCAATGTTAAGCTTGATGCTGAGAGGGAATGTGGTACCATCTCGTGATCTGCCAGTAGCTCTTTGGATTCGTAAGGACTAAAAAGCGAAAAAAATTACAAATAAGCAAATAACTCACATACATTTAATACATGCATATTAATGAATCAGATTTTTGATGGTCATGATTAAATCCACAAAATAGTAAATCGTATACTTTCAAAATGCATAATTTATACTAACCTTTGGCACTTTTAGGCATGGAGGAGGAATCTGAAGGGAAGGAATCAAGTCTGTGACAAACACGCCAGTTAACTCCTCTGGGCTTACATAGCCATGAAGGTGTGCAAAGGTATCATCACAAGATAGGATTCTACCCTGGAAAAACACAGGAAAAAAAAAAAAAGTGAACTGGGATTTTCAGAGTCAACTGTCACATAGCCAGGTTCTTAAACTTACTCTCTTAGCCATTACAGCAGCAATGTCAGCTCCTGGTTACAGAAAACAAAAAAAACTTATGACTTTACACATTAGTGCTTTTAGACAATAAACTTGAAAGTGGTTTAAATTCCAGGATTTTTTGTATACATATTGCATTAAACAACCAGTATTTTATATCATGAAAATATATAATAGCAATATAGCAATATAAAATGAAACCAAAGCTTATGGAGAATGCATCTCTGTCTTGTTTCACCATTGCTCAGTCTAATATTTAACCTCAAAAATATATACCCTGTACAGAGGTTTCAAACTTTATGTACAGATAAAAATTAGAACACTTTTTACTATTAACTTACATTTTCCTTGAACGAGACAGAGGCTGAAACTCTCTCCACAGGCTCCATAACTACCACACACCTCTTTCCTTCATTGGTCAGTTTGTGTACCCACACAGATACAGGAATATCAACACCAGCAGAAGTAACTGCATCAACCTGTATGGAATAAGAAAAAACAGAAAAAAAAGTTGTTGGTAAGATATTTCTAACCCATAGACAATACTCCTATGTTTACTGTATGATAGAAGCCATAATAAATATAAATGCAAATAAAGTGATCCTGCTAGATATGGTACACTTTTATTCATCAATTAGATTAAAGAGTCCATGTTTTAAAGTTGGAGCCAATGTTGCAAAACACACAATCCTTTAATCAAACGAGTACATATATACATTTTACTAAGAGAGTAAATTGGAAAGAATACTACAATAACCACTGTGCATTTTCAGTTACATTTTTATTTGGGTTTATATGAAAGGAAGGTACATATTAACATTATCATTAAAATGTCAACTTATTTTAGATTTTATTTCAGTTCTCCAGATCTACATAAATTTTGTCTTCCCTCCTACTTTTGATTTTTACACAACAGTTTATTCTAATAACTATCCTTTCAGAACATAAACAGCTGATATATTCCTAGGTCTTCATTTCACTTTACTTTGCCATATATCTCATGGTAGTTATTAAGTTGTGTTATGCAACTGATTTATTTCCCCAACTACTTGATGGACATTACTTCATGCTAAGCTTATGTAAATAAATCAAAAAGCTGCATTTATAAAAACACAGTACAAAAAATGCATTACATATACAATGCACTGCCACACTCCAGCTATAAAAACAAGCTTATCATAAATTTATTATGCAGGGAAATTTTTTTTTCACCCAAACAAAAAGTCAAGGGAAAAACCACATGATGGGAGAAAGGGGGTGTATGAAATTCTATAAACTCTCTCTGACAAAATATACTTGAAATATAATAAAATGTAAATAAGCAAGCATTTTTATGACACTATAATAATAAAAAAGCAACATTCCTGCCCATTTCGCAACTGGTGGTAGCAGTATAAACTTTTATTAAATAATGCAGATTCAAAATAGGTTTTTAATTATTTAACAAACATTAATAGTTTTAGACATCTTTAAGGATATTCTTCCTGAAATATGTAAATAGCCAAGATATTTAGCATTATCAGCTATCATTACTTCACTCTTTGGTTTGTATCTTAATTTTTGGTAAATGATTTTCTTTTATATTTTGGTGTGCAAAAAAAAAGGAATTACTTTTATTTTAGAAAATTAACTAGCATTGCTTTTAATTGGGAAGCACAGTTGTAAGTGATGCTGTCTAAAGTGTGAAACTTGCACTTTATCTCATCAATTACTGTGCAAGTAAAAACTTAATTTATGGTTAATTACAAGAAATCACTATTCAAGTGATGTTGATTCTTTTAATTGTATTTATAATCTGTATCCAAATGTTTTTAGAATTATTAATAATATACCTTTACTTTTTAGATTTGTCTCCCCTAAGAGCACATCATCTGTTTTATTCTAGGTTGTTTCAGGCTAATTCCACATGGGTTACTGGAGACATTAAAAAGAATCTGTATCTCTGGTTTGAGACAGAGCTTGCAACTTTTACAAAGGGCTTGTTTCTGTCACTCCAGGACAATAAATAAGCAATAGCTAGAACAAAACTTTTTTGGAAACTTATTTTATCAAGTAGGTAGCAATTAAGATTTATTATTTTAAAATAATAATATGCTCAATTAAGGTTATACTTCTAAACAGAAAAGTTTCTCTAAACAATTTATTACATTTTTAAAAGAACATTTTAAATTTGATTTAAGCATTCTAAAATTGTACATCAAGCTATTATCATCTATACTAATAAATGGCAAAGCCCTCACTGACTCACTCACTCATCACTAATTCTCCAACTTCCCGTGTAGGTAGAAGGCGGAAATCTGGCAGGCTTATTCCTTACAGCTTACTTACAAAAGTTAAGCAGGTTTCATTTCGAAATTCTACACGTAACGGTCATAACGGTCGATAACGTCCACCATGTTGAACTTTCTTTTTTTTTTTTTTTTTTTATTTATTAATTTTATTACAATCAATACATAGCAATCAAGTTTTACAAAAAAAGAATTATGCTAAGAACAGATCGATCCCCACCCCTGAGAGAGAGAGCGCAAGCCAAACGGTGTAAAATTTAAGGCTTGAAAAAATACCTAAATCAACAAATTCTCTGTGCTTTACAAAATCATTTCAAAATATTACTGATTAGATCCTGCCATGTTTTGAAAAAAGTCTGCACAGATCCTCTAACTGAGTATTTGATTTTTTCCAATTTTAAATAATATAACACATCAGTTTCCCACTGACTTAAAAGAGGAGAGTTTGGGTTCTTCCAGTTTATCAGAATAAGTCTGCGTGCCAACAGTGTAGTGAATGCAATCACAATTTGTTTGTCTTTCTCCACTTTAAGACCCTCTGGAAGAACCCCAAACACAGCTGTTAATGGGTTAGGAGGGATTGTGAGTCCAAGACTGTCTGAGAGGTAATTAAAAATTTTTGTCCAGAATAATGTTAATTTGGAGCAGGCCCAGAACATGTGACCTAGTGAGGCTGGGGCTTGGCTGCAACGCTCGCAGGTTGGATCATGCCCTGGAAACATTTTGGAGAGTTTTAGTCGAGACAGATGTGCTCGATATATAATTTTGAGTTGTATAATTGTATGCTTTGCATATGGAGCTTGAGTGAATTCTCTGCATTGCTACTTTCCACTCCTTTTCTGATATATTAATTGAGAGGTCATTTTCCCAGTGTCCTCTTGGATCTTTGAAAGGAAGGGATTGTAAAAGGATTTTATATATTGTAGAGATGGAGTCTAACTCCTTGAAATTGAGCAATAATTTTTCCAGCGTGGATGAGGGTGCAAGATGAGGAAAATCTGGAAGGTTCTGTTTAACAAAGTTCCTGATTTGAAGATAGTGAAAGAAATTTGTAGCTGGAATGTTAAATTTGGAATGTAATTGTTCATAGGATGCAAAGACGTTGTCTATATAAAGATCTCTAAGCAAGTTAATTCCAAATTTTTCCAGATATTAAAACTGCATATGTTTGTGAGGGTTGAAAGAGGTGGTTCTTTTGCAGGGTGCCACAGAAAGAAGCTTCTCCGTCTTAAAATGCTTTCTACATTGGTTCCAGATTCTAAGTGAGTGGAGCACAATTGGGTTATTAGTGTATTGCCGATAACGTGTGTTTATTGGAGCACAAAGCAAGGAATACAAAGAAGTACTGCAGGATTTTACTTCTATTGCGGTCCATGCCTGTGTATGTTCTTCTATTTGTGTCCAGGTTCTTATCGACTGTATATTTGCGCCAGTAATAAAACTGGAAGTTAGGTAGAGCCATGCCGCCTTCTGCCTTTTGTCTTTGTAGGGTCGCTCTTTTGATGCGTGGATGTTTAGAATTCCAAATAAATGAGGTTATTGTTGAATCTAATTGCTTAAAGAACGATTTATTAATGTATATTGGTATGTTTTGAAATAAAAAGGAGCTTAGGAAGAATATTCATCTTAACAGTGTTAATTCTTCCAGCTAGTGTGAGATGAAGGGTTGACCATCTATGCAAGTCTTGTTTAATTTTTTCCATGCAGACGACGAAATTTTGTTGATAAAGAGCTTTATGTTTACTTGTGATGTTTACCCCGAGGTATTTAAACTGTTCTGCAATGATAAAAGGAAGGGTGTCTAATCTAATATTATATGCTTGAGAATTCACCGGAAAGAGTACACTTTTATTCAGATTAATTCTGAGACCAGAGAGCTTTTGAAATTCTGTGAGTGCTGCTAAGACTGCAGGCACAGAATTTTCTGGGTCCGATATATACAGTACCATGTCATCTGCATATAATGAGATTTTCTGTTCCAGTCCTTCTCTGCTAATCCCCTTTATCTGATCAGTATTTCGACAATGTATTGCCAGTGGTTCAATGGCAATTGCAAACAGCAGTGGTGACAAAGGGCATCCTTGTCTTGTGCCACGCTCTAGTTTAAAGTAGTCTGAGCAAATGTTATTGATGCAAACTGAAGCTTCTGGGTTAGTATACAGTAATTTAATCCATGCACAAATGTTGGGCCAAACCCAAACTTCTCCAAAATAGTAAAAGGTATTTCCATTCAATCATGTCGAATGCTTTTTCTGCATCCAATGATAATAATATTTCTGGGGTGTTTGATTTAGTTGGTGAGTATATTACATTAAACAGGCGTCAAGATTTGAAGATAAGTGTCGGCCCCTAATAAATCCAGTTTGGTCTTGTGATATTACTGAGGGAGCACTTTCTCCATCCTTCTAGCTATGATTTTAGAGAGTATTTTAACGTCGTTATTCAGAAGTGAAATTGGTCTGTATGATGCACATTGTAATAAGTCCTTATTTTGTTTTGGAAAGACAGTGATTAGTGCTTGGCGAAAGGTTTGTGGAAGAGATTGGTTATCTCTGGCTTCTGTAAATGTTGCTAATAGGAGGGAGCTAGCTGAGCGGAGAATTTCTTGTAAAACTCTGCAGGGTAGCCGTCAGGGCCTGCTGCTTTTCCACCTTGGAGTGACTTTATAGCATCCAGTAATTCTGATAATGACAGAGGTTTATCGAGTTCCTCCACACTAAAAGCGTCAATTTGTGGTATCTGTAATTTATCCAGAAATGCATTAGATTGTATATTGTCTTCTTTAAACTCAGTAGTATATAGGGATTTATAGTAGTCTCTAAAAGTGTACATTATATTTTTGTGTTCGATGATTTTATCTCCGTTCGTGTTAGTAATTACCGAGATTGCGTATGCGTACATCTTGCTTGTGAATTTGTTGCGCTAAAAGCTTATTAGCTTTCTCCATGTTCATAATAATGATGTCTGGATTTGTAAATTAGTTGTTCGGTTTCTTTAGTTGTCAAGAGGTTTAATTCTGAATGTAGAGCCTGCCTCCTCTTATGTAGAGTCTCGCTTGGTAGTCTGGCATGTTCTTCATCTATTTTAGTAATTTCGCTTTTATCTCTGCTACTTTCTTCGCTCGGATTTATTTCTGTGGGAAAGATATGAGATAATCTGTCCTCTTAAGAAGGCCTTAAGAGTTTCCCAGAGTATTCCTGCAGAGATCTCAGGGGATGTATTTGTCTCTAGAAAGAATTCAATTTGTTTGGATATAAATTCAGTACAATTCTCGTCAGCTAATAGAAGGGATTGACGCCATCTGCGGGTGAGTGTATGGGGCTTAGTAATTTCAGCTCCAAGATCATCGGAGCATGGTCTGAAATAACAATAGCATCGTATTTACAAGATTTAATCTTAGGCAAGAAGTTATTATCTATAAAGAAGTAATCAATCCTTGAGTAGCAATGATGTACTGGTGAGTAGAAAGAATATGTTCTTGAATTTGGGTTTAAAACCTCCAGGGATCTGATAAGTTGTGATCAGTTATAAACTTTGTAATTATCTTTGCGGTGTTAGTTGCCGTTCCCCCTGTGGAGGAAGTCTTATCTAAAAGTGGATTTAGAACACAATTAAAGTCCCCAGCCATTATAAGTTTATGAGTGTTCAGATTGGGAATGGATGCAAATAAATTTTGTATAAATTCCTTATCATCAACATTAGGTGCATAAACATTTATCAAAATCATTTTACAGTTAGATAAGTCTCCCATGACCATCACATATCTCCCTTCAGGATCCAATACTACATCTGATGCTACAAATGGTACTGTTCTATGTATGAGAATTCCCACCCTCTAGTTTTCTTTGTAAAACTAGAATGGAACATTTGGCCAGTCCAGTCTTTTGCAGCCGGAACTGATCCTTACTTAGTAAGTGGGTTTCCTGTAAAAATACTATTTTAGCATTTAGACCTGTTAGGTGAGAAAGTACTTTTTTCTCTTTAATTCGTGATTCAGGCCTTTAACATTCCAGCTTACGGTTAACTGTCCCATCATGGAGACACTGATTCTGAGTTTTTGGTGTCATATTATAGTCTTAACTGGAAGTGAAATAGTTTAGGTCTTAATTTCCTATTCCCCCAAGAGTTGTTGCCATGCAGCTTATTATTACGTTGATAGTTATAATTATAAAGATTGAGATGATAGATTAGATATAGATCAAGCCTGCTCTCTTTCTCTTCCCCTTAACCCCCACCCTCCCTTTTGCCTCCCCAGGTGAGGCTAAAACCCACTTCATGCAGTCCCAGTCCTCTGACATACCCAGAGACAGAGCACGCCCAAAGCACATCAAGCCCCCATGCAGTGGCGCTTTAAGGTTAAAAGATAGAGATATCTGTTACCAATATAGTCTTTAAAAGAGGAAAAAGAAAAGAATTTTGCACTTATATATATATATATATATATAATCTTCAGCAATTTTAGTGCATTAAGATGATATCCCTAGATAATAAACCCAGGTGATGGTGTTAAAGATGTGTCCAAAACAAGCATAACAAGTCTTAATGCAGTAATAGCAATAACAGCAAACCAAGGGTATGATATTGAACAGTCTCATTTAGGGTACACATGAAATAATTAGAAAAGAAAAAGAGGAGGAAAACGTAATTAAGCACAATAAAACATAAACATTTAGCGCCCTAGTAATACTAAGTAATGATAAGTAATAATTAAGTAATAATATAAGAATATGAGAATATATGCTGATAAAAAACCCGTATTTTAAAAACAAATAGATCAGACAGTAGATTATTAATCCTAGCTTTATCATTTACCGCCATGACTCACAATTATGTATCAGAATAGTCCCGGGATCAGCTTTCTTAATTCATTTTCTGCCTCCTCCTTGCTAGCTTAAAACATAGAAATGACCCTGCCATTCCACTTTCAGTTTTGCGGATACAGGAGGCCGTATTTGACATTGGCTTGCCGTAGCGCTGTTTAATATTATAGAAGGCGTGCTTGATAGCTGTTGCTGGAGAGAAGTCAGGGAAGACGCGAATGTGGCAATTTTCATATATAATATTTTCCTTTTTTCTGAGGAGTTCCATCACCTCTAACTTAAATGATAATCGATAAATTAAATTAAATAATTAAATGATAAATGATGAACTTTCTTATTTATGGCCCCATCTTCACGAAATTTGGTAGGTGGCTTCCCTGCGCTAACCAAAACCAATGTACATACTTATTTCGGTGGTATGACGCCACTGTCGGCCGCCATATTAAACTTTCCAAAGTCACTAATTCTCCAACTTCCCGTGTAGGTAGAAGGCTGAAATTTGGCAGGGTCATTCCTTACAGCTTACTTACAAAAGTTAAGCAGGTTTCATTTCGAAATTCTACGCGTAAAGGTCATAACGGTTAACAACATCTGCCATGTTGAACTTTCTTATTCATGGCCCCATCTTCACGAAATTTAGTAGGCGGCTTCCCTGCACTAACCGAAACCAATGTACGTACTTATTTTGGTGGTATGACGCCACTGTGAGCCGCCATATTGAACTTTCCAACATCACTAGTTCTCCAACTTCCCGTGTAGGTAGAAGGCTGAAATTTGGTACTTATTTCGGTGGTATGATGCCACTGTCGGCCGCCATATTGAACTTATCAATGGTCTTTTGTTACTTATGGGCTCATCTTCAAGAAATTTGGTATGCGGGTTCCCAACGCTAACTTAATCCTACTGACGTACATATATACGTCCATAGCTTGCAGCTCGGTCACCGTGTGAGGTGGCGTTGGGTCCCCATCCCAACGCCTCCCACGTTGTTGGCTGCCTGCCTATATAAGGCCATCCGTTGCTCCAGTCTCTACATTCCTTTCCTTGCTTCGCCACGGGATTCACATCTCCCTGCTGATAACTACAGCCTTTTTATTTAATCCACGGCTTCTCTGCCGTTTTATTGTTCATTTATTATGATTATAGTTATTGTATAGGTATTTTAGACTTTCTTTACATTGTTCAGGTACCCATTTCCTTTATCATTCCAACCATACCCCCATTAACATGTCTATCGAGGTGTTCATCATCGATCAAAGAACTGTCACTAACCGAGTGGTTTCCATGCCCAGAGATGGCACCTGCCTTTTCCATTCTCTTTGTTACATATTGCATGGCCATATCAGGCTCACTCTTGATATCCAAAGGAACATTGTGTCTTATGTACTGAATGACTGGGAGACGTTCAAGGTGTCGACTGATGACGGTACAGGAGATAATTATACTACACAGGAGTACTATAACAGTGAAATGCTTAAGCCCTTCACCTATGCATCTGCATGTGAGTTGATGGCTGCCGCTGAATTGTTCGGATGTCGCTTTCAAGTGTACCGAAATGGCCAAATATTTTACACCTTTCGACAACCGCCAATGCCTTTTAAACATCTTAGGTTGACAGGTGACGATTTCAGTAGTGGACACTTTGATGTTTATGAATGTTGAAACTCTCAAAAGCTGGATGTGAAGTTATCAATGAAACCGGTTGTATACTTACAACGCTTGACAGATGCCGAATGTCTCTTCAACACAAGTCCTACAAATACTGTCGTAACTGAAACAAACCATGAAACTCAAACCGATTATGACAGCAGCAATCCAAGCTGTGAGATTTGAAACAAGATTACTGTTCACATGGCCAACTGTACGTTGCATGCTCAAGAGTAAGCTCAGCGCATAGCTTGGTTATATTGCAACTGGAGGGCCGAACTCAAAATGTGGTATACAAAGAGATCCTTAACAAATAATTATTGGTATATTTTCCCTCAGTTTAAAAAGGTTTAATTTTCTTCTTAATAAAAATTTTAAGGCAGTACTTCGCCACTGTGAAGCGTGGGTATTTTGCTAGTTTAACTTATAAATGTATTCCACTAATTTTTCCCCCCTCACAGTTGGAAGGTCTACAAAATTCCAAATTAACTCAGAAGTCTTGCTTAAGTTCTGTAACGATGTATCTTATAGAAAATAATGCTACTCGTTTATATACAGTTATTAGTTTAATCTTACTTAATAGCAAAACAAAATATAGTGGCAACATTAACAGAGAAATGGTCAAAATTGTTATCTTTCTAAATAAAACTGTATGATAAAATGATGTAAATTTAAAATACATAAAAGGGAAAATGTTTTACCACTTTTCCTGAAACCATCACAAGCTTTCCATTGTTATCCAAGAAGTGTTCACTAATAGCCTCTTCAAGACTCAGATCTGTATTTTGCAGAATGAGAGACAGCTTCTGTCCAATAAAATCCTGGCTTCTGTAGCCAAACAGCTCGCAAGCTCTGTCATTTGCTACAAGAATCTGTCAGGAATCGAAAATAAATATAATTTAAAGTAAACATAGATTGAAATTAGAATTATCCACACATTATTGATAATATTTTCCTGTTATATTAGTATCAAAAGCACTCTAAATATTATGCATACTTTCATGAAAGGGACTACCTGTCCTGATATCTGATAAATAACAAGAGCTTTTCAAGCAAGTTGAAGAAAAGAAATTAACTTTTGGAAAAAAGCCCAAAAATCTATAGGATGAAATACATTTAGCCCAATGCTGTTTCCCACTTTGTACCCAGGGCTATTAAGATAAGTTCCTGACCGATGACCCTGAACTGGATTAAGTGGGTTTGACAATGATGTAATATACACAAGAGCAGATAAAGTAGTAAACAAATATTTTACTTAAAAAAAAAAAAATACACTGAACGAACAATAACTAGGAAGTCTCAAGTAACTTTGACAGAGCCATGCAAGTACAAGTATATGAAACTAAAAGGCTCAAGGTTTAAACACTCGTTTTTCCATTAAAGACAAAACCTGTTTACACAATATTAACCATTTAGCTATCTTAATAGCCAAAGAACTATGTTATATAATTTAATTGCTTTGGAATGCAGTTTAAAATAAAATCAATCTCCAGCAACCTAAACAAGGCTACAATGGCTCTGAAATTTGTACATCTCCTTCAAAGTCAACTTATCACCATGCTGACAAGGTAAGACATTAGGGGGAAAACATGGGGTTATCTAATAATATGGTCAATAGAATAATGATTTTTGGCACATTAACTCCCTTCTTCATTATTCTTACAGTATTCATCCTAATTAATATCTTTGTAAAATATAAAAAGGGAAGGAAAGGCTATTTCTTTATGTTATGTGATCACGGCAACTGAGCAATATCTTAATGAATAAATGAACTTTTGCAGAACAGGAATCAGAATTACCAGTGATTTGAAATGTCCCATCTGTATGCCATAAATTACTCCTCTTAGGGTTTTATTAACTGTAATTATTTTTAAAGTACTGTTATGATAGAGTATCTGTATGAAATACAAAATAAAATCAACCTAGCTACACTGGATGTCTGTGGAAGCAAATTAAATTCTAAATTACTATGAGGCATAAATGATTGAAATGTTTTAATAGTCACAGCATACCAGAATGAAACAAACAATTATGAAATCCAGGACAAGAGCAAATGAAGACTTTAGACTACTACGCACTACAAATGAACTATGTAAATTTAGCAGCATGACACAGTCATATCTCAAATGACCTAAAAACTACCGGTAAGATGCTATATAAATTAAATGTATTCTTTTTCTTTTCACTATTTCATAGGTAATTATGTAATTTTAGAAAATCAGCAAAATTATCCAACAATACTTAACACTAGAATTACCAGAGCCTACGAAAAAACTCGTAATTCCGTCCCACCTTAAACTGCTTCTTAAATCCCTTCACACCTCTCCTCCAGCGCCCTTTGTCTTCTAAATGTGCTGATAAAGAGAAGCCGGCTATTCCATCCCCCACCAATTTAGAACGCACGAACTTCTCTCAACTCATGCCTTGATTGAGTATCTGGGAGTGAAGTGGAGTTTTAGAGCGGAAATAATAGATCGCTGTTTGGAACACACGCATTTCATGTCTGTTCCGTTTCTACAGTAATCTGTGTCAACACATTGTTAAAACAGAAACTTTTTTTATATTCTAGTAGTAGATGACAAAATGTAGGCATAAACTATATAATGTATGAAGCCTGAAGTCCAAATAGCAAAGAAACATTTTCACAAGAATAACACAATTGCACTTTTATTCAAACATATAACTGCAGAAACAAAAGCCGCCTTAACATGCGACATTGACAGCAGTTTACTGTAACTGACTCCGTGGCTCAATAGACTCAGCCCCGCTGGGAATCAAGAGGTCGTGGGTTCGATCCTGCCCCTCCGTTTTGAGAAGTAAACTGCTCTTGTCTTACTGTTTTACAATAAAAGCATACATTTGATTTCAGTCTGTAACAGCCAGTGCAGTTTATGATCCTTGTAAAGGTTAGCTTTTTTTTTTTTATTCACTTTTCACTCTCTCAGTCGCGTTCAGAATCAATCCATACAACCCCATCTGACACGGCTGTTTTCACTAAACCCCCGGTTCTGACACACAAACGCTGGCTAATCTGCCTTCTTCGTATCTCACCGTCACTTGCTTTTCGTCTTATTGAGTGTTCCTGCCAGTCCCCGCATGTTGCTGTATGCTTTTTCTTTTGTACTACAGGACATGCAGAGGAAAGAATGGTAAAGACCAGTAACTTCGGCGCTATATGCAATCATCAGACACTCCCCATCTGCCCGTGTCGTTCAAGCACAGGAACATATATTAGTGTAAAAGTATAACAAAAGTGCACTTTTTCCATCGCTTTTCCTGTAAGAAGCAATGTACACACTTCTCTCTATGCTGTGGTTTCTATTACACACCTGAAAGAAAGAGACAATATATGTGAAAATATAATCGCACTAATGCAATATTATTTGAAAACTAACAGCGTCAGATCGGGTGTGAATTTATGCAAGAACTGGAAATTCTCTGATGCGGGACCTTCCCCCAGGGAAGAAAGTACAGTGTCAGGTGCTCATTCAGTGTAATAGAAACCATAAGCACAGAGAGGTGTGTACACGGCAAGTACACGTGTCGTAAATGTAGGAAGGACGGTCCTTGGGTGTGTGGAACTGTTAATATTTGAATGTGATGATTTCATATAGCACGGAATGAAAATCTGCACTTCTTAGCATTGCACCATGCAAGGTGTCGTATCAATCGCCTACTGTAACTTGCTTTCTTTTTTCTTCGGTTATACAGGTAGTTTTGAATAAAAGTGCACTTGTTTTGTTTGAGAAATGAAGTGTCTGCGTGCACTTTTCGTGGCATTACACGTGTATTTTTTGAGCATGCCAGTTTGAGCAGTATAAAAAGTATTGAAAAGTATAACAAAACAACGGGCAGATGGGGAGTGTCTGATGATTGCATATAGCGCCGAACTTACTGCTCTTTACTATTCTCTCCTCTGCGTGCCCTCGAGTACAAAAGAAACAGAATACAGACGCGCTATAGCTCTGCGTTGTACCACGATGCATACTAACGCCCCCCCACCCAGTTCTGACACACAGACGCTGGCGAAGCTGCCTTCTTCGTATCTCACCGTCACTTGATTTTCTTTTTATTCAGTTTTATTGAGTGTTCCTGCCAGTCCCCGCATGTTGCTGTATGCTGGATAGAGAGAAGTGTGTACACTGCTTCTTACAGGAAAAGGCAATGGAAAAAGTGCACTTGAATAAAAGTGCACTTTTGTTATACTTTTACACTAATATATGTTCCTGTGCTTGAACGACACGGGCAGATGGGGAGTGTCTGATGATTGCATATAGCCGAAGTTACTGGTCTTTACCATTCTTTCCTCTGCATGTCCTGTAGTACAAAAGAAAAAGCATACAGCAACATGCGGGACTGGCAGGAACACTCAATAAGACGAAAAGCAAGTGACGGTGAGATACGAAGAAGGCAGCTTCGCCAGCGCTTGTGTGTCAGAACCGGGGTTTAGTGAAAACAGCCGTGTTAGATGGGGTTGTATGGATTGATTCTGAACGCGACTGAGAGAGTGAAAAGTGAATAAAAAAAAAAGCTAACCTTTACAAGGATCATAAACTGCACCGGCTGTTACAGACTGAAATCAAATGTATGCTTTTATTGTAAAACAGTAAGACGAGCAGTTTACTTCTCAAAACGGAGGGGCGCAGGATCGAACCCACGACCTCTTGATTCCCAAGCGGGGGCTGAGTCTATTGAGCCACGGAGTCTGTTACAGTAAACAGGTGTTAATGTCGCATGTTAAGGCGGCTTTTTGTTTCTGCAGTTATATGTTTGAATAAAAGTGCAATTGTGTTATTCTTGTGAAAATGTTTCTTTGCTATTTGGACTTCAGGCTTCATACATTATATAGTTTATGCCTACATTTTGTCATCTACTACTAGAATATAAAAAAGTTTCTGTTTTAACAATGTGTTTACACAGATTACTGTAGAAACGGAACAGACATGAAATGCGTGTGTTCCAAACAACGATCTATTATTTCCGCTCTAAAACTCCACTTCACTCCCAGATACTCAATCAAGGCATGAGCTGAGAGAAGTTCGTGCACGTTCTAAATTGGTGGGGGGATGGAATAGCCGGCTTCTCTTTATCAGCACATTTAGAAGACAAAGGGCGCTGGAGAGGTGTGAAGGGATTTAAGAAGCAGTTTAAGGTGGGACGGAATTACGAGTTTTTTCGTAGGCTCTGGTAATTCTAGTGTTAAAGAACAAAATCATAAAATAAACACTAGTGTTGTCAATTTGCTGATGTAGTGATTGGTTAGACCTTTGTAGAAAGAAGACAACGGCTATACAAATTTTGTGGACATATGATTACTCTAAAGATCTCAAATCAACATTTAGTCTGTAGATACTCTGTGAAGTTTTGCAAAGCTTAATTATATAACTATAAAGCTTATCATGTCATCCTTACTTGAAATCAGACTGGATTTGTTTGCTTCTATACAGTAGAAGATTACATCAAAATAAAGAATTCCAAAACACTACAATTATTATTGAGTGTATACTAAAACAGTTTACAAATAGGAACATATCAATAATATTATAGATATATTTCAAATAACATAGCTTACTAAACTTTTTCCAAATTATAAATTGGCAAGCTGTAAGTTGAAGTAGCGTGGCAGACAGCAGTTCATTAGGGATCTTCAAAACTCATAGTGATTATGAGTATTTTGGAGAAATCTGATTAATTTGATTGATGAATTTCATGGGGTTAATGGGGTGTGACCATCTCACCTAAATTGTTCTGATAGGAAAGGCAATGTTGAGAATATAAAGACAGTTAATTTTTAACTAAGTGATTGACAATTCAGAATCTAAACCATTTTCATTCACTGTACTTATTAAACCTGGAGTTGTGAGAATACAATTCTTAAATTATAACTTAGTTGTTTATCTCTCACAAACACTGACAGTGAACTAGTATTTTGTACTCCTCTTGACCAGAGCTACAACAACATTTGCAGAGGTTTAAAATCTTTCTCTATTTGGGAAACAGTGGTCAAAACAGTATATATGATCCCTACAAATAAAATTAAATTAAGGTGTCCATGTGCTTAACATAGTACAATTCAAGGTTGAGTTCTAGAAAACATCCACAAAGGCTGAACTAACCTGTACAAACAAAAAAATTAGACACTATTAAAGTATAATGAAGAGACAAAAGTAAAAAATATTTAATATAACAATAATCAAGAATGCTAAAGTGGGATGGTATTAAAAAATATAAATAAAAGGGCTAAATAAGCAATGCAGACTGTATATACAGAGTTTGTTGAGAACAGAGTTAAGCTAACTGATATAAAAACTTTTTTCAAAAAGAACATTTCTTGATTATGTCTTTGTGAGAGGTACTGTAAACCCTTAAGATTAAACCAGGCAAGAAATCGTATGTTATTTGGTAGTACACAATAATTATCTTTTCTGTTACCTGCAAGGAAATATGGTTGTGAAATATAAACATGCAGTAAATCTTTCTACATTTTTTGTGTCTAAGAGGTTAGCTCCTGAGTGGGCCTAGGATTGTGAGTTTAAACTGACTGGGTAATTCTTTCATGCAGTCATTTCATTTCAACTCCCAGCTACAAAGGTTATTAACTGAGCAGGTTGTGTAGGAATACAATAAAGATAACTACTGCTATTATTAAATATTAAATTCATTTTTGTATTCAACTTGATTAATAAAGTGGAAGGTAAATGACACCACCATGTACCTACCTGTTAATTAATACTATAAATGTTGAAAGATAACAAAAATAACAATTCTGCTTGTGTATGAAGATAGATATCTACCATCTATGTATAGAATACAGAGGCAACTTCTTCCACTCAAGGCACAGTTCTTCTATGTACTTCTCTTAGTTAACTTCTGCTAAATAATAATATAATATTCTTTTCTTTTATCTGATAATGTATACTGCTTGAAAAAAATTAAGGGAACACTTAATCATCCAAATCTTAAGTTTCAGGGATATCAATCTGTCAAGACAGGAAGCATAAGTGATTACGAATCAACTTCACCTGCTTTAGTGCAAATGAAAGTGCACTGGACAGCCAACAGAAAGACAATGCCCAAAAAGGCAATGGTCTTGTAGGTGGTAATAGCCATCTCTTGACTGAATCTTCTCCAGTTTTGCATTTTGCTAGTGTCCTAGTCACTACCAGTTCCATGAGGCAGTACCTGCAGTCAGTTCAGGTGGCACAAGGTAGTCAAGCTCCTCCAGGACGGCACATCTACACGTGCTGTTGCAAGAAGGTTTGTTGTGTCTCCTACCACAGTTTCAAGAGCATGGAAGAGATACCAGGAGACAGACCATTACACAAGGACAGTGCCGTTAAAGGGAATCAACCCAGCAGCAGGACCAGTATCTACTCCTTTGTATGAGGAGGAATGGAAGGAGTACTGCCAGAGCCCTGCAAAATTACCTCCAGCTGTGTGCATGTTTCTGACCAAACTGTCAGAAACAGATTCTTTGAGGGTAGCATGAGGGCCCAAATACTCTAGTGGGACCTGTGCTCACAGCCCATCACCATGCAGCTTGATTGGCATTAGCCACAGAATACAACTGGCAGCTCGGCCATGGCCTCCTCTTCACAGCAGGTTTTTTTTTCCACAGCAGGCTTTTTTTTCCCATCTTCACAGCAGGTTCACAGTTAGCACATTTGACAGACGTGAAAGAGTTTGGAGATGCTGTGGTGAACTTTATGCAGCTTGCAACAACATCCAGCATGACCAGTTTGGCAGTGGGTCAGTGATGGTCTGTGGAGGCATAACTTTGGAGATTCACACAAGTCTCCACGTGCTAGGCACCCTGACTGCTGTTAGGTACCAGAATGAAATCCTCAAAGCCATTGCCAGACTACACTCTGGTGCAGTGGGCTCTGGTTTCCTTCTTAGTGCAGGACAATGAATTGCCAGAGAGTTTAGGCAGTTCCTGGATGACAAAGACATTAATGCCATTGATTGACACTCATGTTCCCAGACTTGAATCCAATTAATAACCTCTGGGATGTTACGTTTTGGTGCATCCAATGCACCACAAACTGTCTAGAAGCTCACGGATTCTGGTCTGGGAGGTGATCCTACAGAACACCATCCGATTTCTCATCAGGAGCACACACAGACATTGTCAGGAGTGTACACAGACACATGGGGGCTATACACACTACTGAGTCACATTATGAGTTGCACTGATGAAATTCACACAAGTTAGATCAGCCTGTGATTTCAATTTTTGACTATGATTTTCAGTGTGATTTTGGTTTCCATTAAACGTTTTTACATCATTTTGTTCTCAACAAATTTGACAGTATTAGTCAATAAAGATTTTCCACAATATTTTGCTCATTGAGACCGGATATGTGATTTAAGTGTTCCCCTTAATTTTTGTGAGCAGTGTATTTTAATACTCTCTATAAAAAGAAAAAGAGATAGCTATATATTTTGTTGCAAGCTTATGTAAGCAGATATAATATTTTGATTATCATACAAGCCACTGTAGCAATCGGAAGACACCATGCAACAATTATTAGCATCAGATTTTACTCAACCATGTTGTTTGAATGACCATGGTTTATTTTATCATTGAACATTAAACATGGAGTGGTATACTGCGGAGTACTGCTTTATTATGAATTTTGTGTCCTGGATTCAAATCCCACCCCTAATCATTGTCTGTATAATGTCTGTGCATTTTCACATGTTTGAATGAATATGCAATTACAAACTGGTGCCCTGTCCAGGGACTTTTTCTGCACTGAGCCCACTTGTGCTCTAGCCCACTCAAAACCCCAAATTAGATCAAGGTGGTTAGAGAATATTAGATTAAATTTTAAATACATAGCATCTCTCTTTCCTCAATTCAGATGAAACATTCCTATATTCTCTAACAATGATTTTAAAATTTGCAAAGGGAAACATCAATAACACATAAATCAATGCAACTGACATAAGTCAGGCTGTGTAAAGTCACAGTTACTTTGCTATCTACATGTATACTTTATACGTATCATGCATAACAGGTTATAAACATTGCCAGAAGTACTTACCTCTGTAGTCTTGGTGTCAACAGTGAGAATTGCCTGATTGGGATTACGATTTGAAGGCAATGATGTTTGAATGGGGATGCCCCAAGATAGGTGTTTAAGGAGAGAATTTGTGGAAGCATTACAAAAATCAGAAACAGGTGAAGAGCTGCGTAGGTCAGATAAGTGAAGGTTCCAAGTTGCTCCTGAACTGAAGCAGTATGAATTCAAGCCGTTTCCTTTATATATATAAAAAAATTAAAATTAAAATGAAAATATTATAATACATTTTATTTCTACAAGGCGCCTTTCTAAGCACACAAGGAAACTGAACAAACAATAAATAAAAAACCACATGATAAACAAAACTTAAAACATCAGAAAATATAAAAATTAAAACCAAAACAAAGCCACTGTAATCATAAAGAAAAAGCCATTTTAAATAGATGAGTTTTAAGTTTACATTTGAAATATTTCTAAGCTCAATAGGTAGTGAGTTCCACAGCTTGGGAGCAGAACAGCTGAATGCTCTGACAAGACAATACTATATTCCAAGAGAAAGGAAAGATTGACTGATTGATCAACTAAATCAAATATGCAATTTATAGGCAATATTTTGACTTCAGCATGTTCCCTAATAAATAATTTTATGCATGTAATAATATTTGTGAATATCAATTCTATATGCCTATCTACTTATATAAATTAGTCCTGGCTTAGACACCCCTCCGATTATGTTTAGATATTAACTAGATATTTTAGTTAGAAATTTTGTCCGTTTAGTTAAATAACACATTTATAACACAAGTTATAAATAATACAGAATGTTCTCATTTAACCTTATGTACTGATGAAGGCTTGACAAAACAAATATATTTTGAATTGAAAGGTCCTTATGGGATATATCTATGTAATAAAATACATTTTAAATTTACAACAGTACATATTATATGCCACAGGCTCTATAAAACAACAAACCAAAAGAAGTTTGGTCAACTAGGCAAAACAGCTTTTCTTTCATTTTTCTGTTTTCCTTTCATAATTCAGAAACTTCTGTAACTGAACAGAACAGACCTAATGAGACAGCACTTAAGTTAAAAAAAAAAAAAAACGCACCACACAAGCACACACGTACACCCAAACAACAATGGGCCGTACAGTAGCACAACAAACTGCACTGCTACCTCAAATTACCTGGGTTTTTGTTCAGTTTTCCCAAAGATATCTCCTATCTAAATTCTTCTGCAGTTGAAACACGAGTCAGTATGCCCTATAGTTGACTTCTTTGTCCCCTATGCTGTCTGATGCCAGCATACACTCCAGGCACATTATTAAGCTGACTTGCATTTTACTTTCACTTTACATCTACTTATGCAGAACTACTGTAGCGGAAAACATGTGCACCTATTTTTCTAAACTAGTTAAATACTGCGTCACTTTTAAGTGTTATTGTGTGTTTATTGATTGACACTAAATCAGAAATACAGACTCGCCTGCTCACAAATGAGTGTATAGTGGAATAAAGAATGGTTACCCCAGTATGTTGCAAAAATGCTTATTTTTAAAAATGAATGCTATTAGTTTTTCTGCGGTAATGGGCTGGTGCCTGTACCTGAGGATTGCTGGGATAGGCTCTAGCTGCAACACAAACCTAGTCTGGATTAGCAGGGTTAGAAAATGTATTTATAGATGGTTTAGATTATCTGGTAAAGCCTCATATTGGACAAAACGGTCCAAGTGAACAAATTAAACATCATTTCAATACTTAACAGAAAGAAACATCAATGCGACACCTAATGTACCCATGTCAAAGAAGTAATCACTCCTACAGACTTAAAAGCTGACTGATACTTCACCTTTCCTAACAACAACTACAACAAAACATTCCTAATTAGATTCTAACAGCAATGCAGACTGTTTGGTTTACTTCTAACTGCAGATCTGCTTCAACTCTGTGACGATTGTTAGTTTTTAAGTGTGAACTGCTCATTTTAAGCCTTGCTACAAAATTGAGATAAGATTCAAGTCTGAAATCTAATCATGCCATTTCAAAACCTACACGCAGACATAGCTCTAAGAAAAAAATATCAAGTATTTCAGATTGTGCTGATCCATAAAAGAGCTGCACTTCAGCTTAATATCATGGCTATATGGTTCTATTTTTTTTCTCCCTTAGAAATACCCTGATTAGAAGCAGAATCATTTGTTGCTTCAATAATGAAATTCTGTCTAGGACCTGATGCAGCAATGCATTGTCAAAGCATGCCAAAGGAACCAAAATACTTCACCACTGGGTTGAAGGTTATTACAGAAATTAAGAATTAACAGAATGCATTTTGACAAAATTTTGGTTTATTACAGAGTTCATGTCTTTCCAATGTCAAAGTCACGAATGCTATTTTATTGTTAAATTGTGGCATAATGTGAAATAACCTTTAACCTGAAGATCAAAGATACCTCATGGGCAGAAGCCTATTTGTTTTTAACAACCAAAATGTTTAAACAACAAAACAACAAATCTTATTTTCCACCTGACAATCAAGTTTGATTACCATATACAAATAAATGAAAAACCAACCATACTTTGAATAAATATTTTTCCTTCTTATACTGCTACCATACTGACATAGACTTGAATAACAATAATGTGAAAATTACAAAATTGTAAAGAAACATTACAAAGAGAATTTTTTTGCTACAGCAAACTAGTTTACAATGGCATGACACTAGTAAAATACTTTATAGAGCACATGTAGTGCTGGTTCAGATTCCATAATATTATTATATATACAGTGTGTATATATATATATACTGCTCAAAAGAATTAAAGGAACGCTTTTTAATCAGAGTATTGCATAAAGTCAATGAAACTTATGGGATATTAATCTGGTCAGTTAAGTAGCAAAGGGGCTTGTTAATCAGTTTCAGCTGCTGTGGTGTTAATGAAATTAACAACAGATGCACTAGAGGGGCAACAATGAGATGACCCCCAAAATAGGAATGGTTTAACAGGTGGAGGCCACTGACATTTTTCCCTCCTCATCTTTTCTGACCGTTTCTTCACTAGTTTTGCATTTGGCTACAGTCAGTGTCACTACTGGTAGCATGAGGCGATACCTGAACCCTACAGAGGTTGCACAGGTAGTCCAACTTCTCCAGGATGGCACATAAATACGTGTCATTGCCAGAAGGTTTGCTGTGTCTCCCTGCACAGTCTCAAGGGCATGGAGGAGATTCTAGGAGACAAGCAGTTACTCTAGGAAGAGCTGGAGAGGGCCATAAAAGGTCCATAACCCATCAGCAGGACCAGTATCTGCTCCTTTGGGCAAGGAGGAACAGGATGAGCACTGCCAGAGCCCTACAAAATGACCTCCAGCAGGCCACTGGTGTGAATGTCTCTGACCAAACAACCAGAAAGACATCATGAGGGTGACCCAAGGGCCCCATGTCCTCTAATGGGCCCTGAGCTCACTGCCCAGCAGCATGCAGCTCGATTGGCATTCGCCATAGAATACCAGAATTGGCAGATGCACCACTGGTGCCCTGTGCTTTTTACAGATGAGAGCAGGTTCACCCTGAGCACATGACAGAAGTGAAAGGGTCTGGAGAAGCCATGGAGAACATTATGCTGCCTGTAACATCATTCAGCATGAGCAGTTTGGTGGTGGGTTAATGATTGTCTGGGGAGGCATATCCATGGAGGGTCACACAGACCGCTACAGGCTTGACAAAGGCACCTTGGCTGCCATTAGGTATCAGGATGAAATCCTTGGACCCACTGTCAGACCCTATGCTGGTACAGTGGCTCCTGGTGCACGACAATTCCTGGCCTCATGTGGTTAGAGTATGCAGGCAGTTCCTGGAGGATGAAGGAATTGATACCATTGACTGGCCACCACACTTTCCTGACCTAAATCCAATAGAACACCTCTGGGACAATATGTTTTGGTCCATCCAATGCCACCAGGTTGCACCTCAGACTGTCCAGGAGCTCAGTGATGCCCTGGTCCAAATCTGGGAGGAGATCCCCCACAACACCATCTGTCATCTCATTAGAAGCATGCACCGATGTTGTCAGGCATGTATACAAGAACACAGGGGCCATACAAAGTGCTGCACAATTTTGAGTTGATGCAATTAAATTTTGGCAAAATGGACTAGCCTGCCACATAATTTTTTCACTCTGATTTTTGGGGCGTCTTTGAATTCAGGGCTCTGTAGGTTGATCATTTTCATCAAACGATGTGGCATCCTTTCGTTCCTAACACATTACCCAGTCTATCAGTATGATATCCAGGAGGATTTCTTTTTCCCATTGAGATCTGATGTGTTTTCAGAGTGTTCCTTTAATTTTTTTGAGCAGTTTATATATATATATATATATATATGGCTCCTAAATGTGCTGCTTTTTCTAAGCCTTGTGACAATAAAACTAAGCGCCGGAGGAAGATGCTTACTATCCAGGAGAAGGTGAAACTCTTGGATATGATTTATGATTATGGCAATACCCTACAAAAGCCTCCTCACGCATATGAAAAGACAGCGCCAGCAACTGCCTATTAAGATGTTCTTCAGCCGCGCACCCAGACACCTACTGCCTACTCTTAGTACTCCTCCAGCGGAAGAAGACAACGACGCACCTGCTGAAGATGCTGCACCACCTGAAGACTCTCCTACTGAGGTCGTGCCTACATAGGTTAGTGGTTGTGTGTAAGAACTGTGTGTGTGTGTGTGTGTATATATATAATTAAATGTACAGTACAATAATCTACTATATAAAAGCGGTAAGATTGTCCTACCGCCCCGTGAGTGCAAAGCATAGCGGTATTCCGCTTATCACAGACTTACTACTTGTGGCTTGCAGTATGAAGCGACTCGATGTGAGCAGAGTTCTGGTGCTCCCATCGTTCCCTTGCTTTTGTGCGCGATGCGCTGGAAAAATAGACAAAATTATGTCTCTGGAAATAATTAATGTTGATGGAGTACAAGTACCTCACCGCGTAGTAAATATCAGGAGAGATGGTGCTTGCTTAATCTCATCTATAGCTTATTTAGTGCATGAAACTCCATCTTTAGCGGTACAGATTCGGGCTGACATTGTATGACTTTGGACAGGCACTCGAGGGGATAAATAAAACGTACGTTTTCGGGAGATGTTATGAATGGGCACTTTGATGTTCTCATTCCCTACACTTACATGCCTGATGTACACATGGAGCGCACACAAATTGAGGATAAAAGTCGGTCACCTTAAAAGGCGGGTGAGCCTAAAAATAATATGATATTTGTAATGTCTAATATGTTTTATTTTCTCTTATTTTGTCTAATATATTGGGTAATACGAGTGTAATGGTGACTAAAGGGTGTTATTTCATGTTTATAGGGCTCTAATAATGTTAAAAAACGTATTTAGAAGGTCGTAAACAGGTTTTCTATACTCTAACTGCGAAAATATTCGATTTACAAATAAAGAATCTTACTTGGCGAAAATTCATTTATCACGGTAGAGTCTGGAACGCATTAACCCTGATAAACGAGGGTTCACTGTGTGTGTGTGTATATTATATATATATATATATATATATATATCACACACACATATACATATACACACACACATACATACACTAATAAAAGGCAAAGCCCTCACTCACTCACTCACTCACTGACTGACTCATCACTAATTCTCCCACTTCCCGTGTAGGTAGAAGGATGAAATTTGGCAGGCTCATTCCTTACAGCTTACTTACAAAAGTTAAGGTTTCATTTCGAAATTCTATACGTAACGGTCGACAACGTCCGCCATGTTGAACTTTCTTATTTATGGACCCATCTTCACAAATTTGGTAGGCGACTTCCTTGCGCTAACTGAAACCAATGTACGTACTTATTTCAGTGGTATGACGCCACTGTCGGCCGCCATATTGAACTTTCCAACGGTCTTTGTTACTTATGGGCCCATCTTCAAGAAATTTGGTATGCGGGTTCCCAGCGCCAACTGAATCCTACGTACATATATACGTCCATAGCCTGCAGCTCGGTCACCGTGTGAGGCAGCATTGGGTCCCCCATCCCAACGCCTCCCACATTGTTGGCTGCCTGCCTATATAGGGCCGTCCGTCACTCTGGTCTCTACATTCCATTCCTTGCTTCTCCACGGGATTCATGTCTCCCTGCTGATAACTACAGCCTTTTTATTTAATCCACGGCTTCTCCGCTGTTTTATTGTTCGTTTATTACGATTATGGTTATGGTGTAGGTATTTTAGACTTACTTTACATTGTTCAGGTACCCATTTCCTTTATCATTCCAACCATACCCCTATTAACATGTCTATCGAGGTGATCACCATCGATCAAAGAAATCTCACTTACCGACTGGTTTCCATGCCCGGAGATGGCAACTCCTTTTCCATTCTCTTTGTTACATATTGCACGGCCATGTCAGGCTCACTCTTGATATCCGGAGGAACATTGTGTCTTATGTATTGAATGACTGGGACAGGTTCAAGGTGTGAACTGATGATGGTACAGGAGATAATTATACTACAATGGAGCACTATAACAGTGAAATGCTTAAGCCCTTCACCTATGGTTCTGCATGTGAGTTGATGGCTGCCGCTGAATTTTTTGGTTGTCGCTTTCAAGTGTACTGAAATGGCCAAATATTTTACACCTTTGGACAACCGCCAATGCCTCTTAAACATCTTAGACTGACAGGTGACGATTTCAGTAGTGGACACTTTGATGTTTATGAATGTCGAAACTCTCAAAAGCTGGATGTGAAGTTATCGATGAAACCGGTTGTATGCTTACAATGCTTGACAGATACCGAATGTCACTTCAACACAAGTCCTGCAAATACTCTCGTAATTGAAACAAACCATGAAACTCAAACCGATTATGACAGCAGCAATCCAAGCTGTGAGATTTGAAACAAGATTACTGTTCACATGGCCAACTGTATGTTGCGTGCTCAAGAGTAAGCTCAGCGCACAGCTTGGTCATATTACAACCGGAGGACCAAAATGACAATGTGGTATACAAACAGATCCTTAACAAATAATTATTGGTATATTTTCCCTCAGTTTAAAAAGGTTTCATTTTCCTCTTAATAAAAATTTTAAGGCAGTACTTCGCCGCTGCGAAGCGCGGGTATTTTGTTAGTTGCTTAATAAAGGTCACATAATGCATTAAGATTGTCATTGTATTTGCTGCAGACATTTCTGAATATTACAGCATACAGCACAACTATAAATTTTGTATCTAGTAAAACTAACTTTACTAAAATCTGAAAGCCACTCGCTTGTCATATTTCCAACCAGGATTCTTTTATTTTGAAGTATTAGTTTTTTTCTGTTTAAAAAAAAAAAAAAAAAAACACCAATTGCTGCTACCCCTCGTATATTTCACATGTCACCACTTTGCCACTATTACCTTAAATTACTTGAGCTGTTTGAAAATGATTTTTAAGCAAACATAGCCTGTTTAGGCTGGCAAAATAATAATAGTAAGTAACCAGCTAAGAGAATTATTGTTGTACTCATCTTCTGTTAGGGAACACAATGGCTTCTGTTTTAATTAAAACAATGACATTTAAAAAAAAGAAAAGAAAAATCACATAATAAACCCAAAACTGCATATTGTATTGTGACATTTGTGTGTATCATTACACCTGCAATAAACATAATAACAGTAAGAAATCTTTATTTTGTCTACTGCTTTAATACTCACTGCACTCTTAACACCTTGTGATTTAATACTATGCCAAACTTATTTTTTCCAGGAGATAATCTCAAAAGCATTTTTGGAGGTTTCCCCGCGGGATGTTTTTAGAAAAGAAAAAAATCCCAATAATAAAAAAAGAAAAAAAGTACTTTCACATCTACCACCCTAAAGAAATATTTACCTGTAAGAGTACTGTGACCCAAACAGAACTCTGGAGCCCTGCGATATGAAGGCTTGCTGACACGAGGAAAAGACTTGCTAAGATTCAAAGAATTGTCAAGTTGAAATGTTGCTGCACCACACACAGGACTGTCCTTTAAAGATGAACCAAGTTTATCCAAACTTGGAGATGCCATAGTTTTCACAGCCATTAAAAATGAGGATTCTACACTGCAACTATAAATAATAAAAAAAATATATATTTATATATAGTTTTATTTCACATATGCAGTACTGCACAAAATGTATACAAGTAAAATCTGCCTGGGTGAACCATCACCTATTTCAACACATGCAGGAAAATTAAGGTTAAAAAACTCTCATTAATCTAACTAAAATAAACTGTATGCTACGTGTTAAATATGTTTGGTTACTGAAAAATTAACCTTGTAATATCTATTAATACCTTGTAAAATCTGATATGTAATATTATTTTTGAAACTTTTAAATCTGAGCTTGAGCCGATCACTAGACTTGTGCGATCTTGACTAATTGGTGAATCTGAATTATGAGCAACAGAGAATTTTACCGTATACTGTTAGGCATTTATGAAAAACATCTTTCCTGATAAGCAAAGAACGAAGTTAAAACTAGTAAAACTAATCTAGGTAAACTATACTATTCAAATGTGAATCACAATTCAGCACAGCTAAGAATGCACATTTCCCAGATTTATATAACTGTAATGACAGCTGCAATAACTACTACCAAAAATGTACTTTAAAATTTCTCGACAGGATAACCACAAAATGAAACTATAAAATGATGCTACTTAAGATCTCAGTGTACAAAAAATAGAGCATAACTTAAAAAAATAAAACACGATAAAAATAAAAGTCGACGAGAATGTCTACTGTAATGCAAGGATATTAACAGACACCTCACCCATGCAAGGTATTTGCTGGAAACGTAAACACAGTTTGGTGTATTCACATACTGACCTGAAACTATAACGTAACAATAGCAAATCGCACTTTTATTTTAACAAATAGACACATTATGCTTGACTATTCAAACGTTAAACCTGTTTGATCTAATCTTCATTACTATACTTTGCTTAGAAGCCGAGACCACACATAACAGAATACCTTTTTGGCACAGGATGCGTCTTATTTTTTAAGATCAGTTAAAAAACAACATTTCATCTTACCATATGACCACACCGTGATTGGTTTTCTGTGAGGCCAACAAAACTCCGCCTCACTAATACATGCCGTTTCACAACTCACAAATTCTATCAAGCGAAACCTGAATTAAAATTCAGAAGGCAAATTTTTCTCGACGTACTTCTTTCTTGTCCTTTTTTTAATTCAAACGGTTAAGGAAAAGTAGATTCCCGCGAGAAGAAAACGATTGGCAAAGGAAGTGGAGTATGTAGCATTTTAGCCAATCACAAAGGTAAAAAAAATAGAGGGCGGGAATAAATGGCTTCCTCGACCAATGCAGATGTAAAAGGGCGGGCGTGAGACCAAAAACTTGTCTGTGTTACGAGTGGTTCCTATGGAGACTTGTGTGGCAGGGCTGTCGTATATTTGACCATCATTCTCTGTTAAGTCAGCTTGTGCCAAATTACTTCTATGGCTGAACTTTACCTGAAAGTTAAATGTAATTGGCTTTTTTCCAATATAAATTGTGTTTACAACATGAATGGTCTATGGTAACCACCCATTCCCATTAAAGATCACGTTAGAGCACTCAGGGCAACAACCTACTTGACAAGATTAGGGTCAAGGGATACATCTGCTTTAAACGGGATGAGTACAATGGTGTTTCAACCCATATTAACGCTGACATCTTCACAGTTTTGAATTGTCCACTGCGTAGCACGCATTTTGAATGGAGAAGAAATTAGAACAAGTACCTGTCTACTTAAGATGCCAATAAAGCTTGACGGAATTGAATCACTAGAATAACCAGATGTAATAGTTGAACTAATCTAAGTTTCGTTAGCTTCAATCAAAGTTAAACTCGTTAAAGTGCTTAATTATTAAACGCTGGTAAAATATTACATTTCGTACTTATATGGGTTACAGAGCGTGTTCGTACACAACAAATATGTTGCGTGTGTATTAGTCATAAATACAGAACATGAAACAGTCACGACGACAGATATGAGTTAAACAATCTCGATATGTACATATATAGAATTTGTTATATCATGCTATGTATATGTAGTGTACATTGATATGCCTTATGTGGTTATCACTCCAAACTATTTATGGCTAAAACGAAGACTGAGTTAAGTAGACTACAATTCCCAAGTAGTTATTTGCAATTCTATTCGCGTTAGAATTACGTAATCTAACTCTGCGAGGCTATTGGCGGTATATAAATACAAACCCCGCCTTTTCACGAACCCAATTAGTTTAGTCTGCTGTCAATGAAATAGCTTTACAGGGTGGAGCTAAAAGAAAAATGGCTTCTGTATCGGGAGGAGAACCGCAAGATATGGAGGGTGAGCGTAATAATATTTAAAGAGAAATCATTCACGTGCCATTTTAATAGCTTTGCTCAATAACACGCTGTAATAACGAGTTTACATGAAATGGTCATGCTTTTTATACGATCTTGTGTTAAGGCGAAGTTTTAGTAGCTTTATATGCATGTGTTATTTCTTCCCATTTCAGGTGTATGTATGTGCTATCAGTCATTGATGATTATTTTTCACGCATTTCTTGCAAGGCAAGCCGGTCTTACCAATAGCTAAATAAAGGCTGTCATTTTTCGTTGTAATATCACTTCATCTTAAATTATTCTAGACGCTGTACTTCTTTGTTCACCAATTACAATTCCTTTTTTTTCAGATCATGTTTGCAATGGTGATCCCAGTAGAGTTTGCTTTCTGTCAACCTTCAAAAATGCTTTTGACAAAATGTGACAGGATGGGCCGATGGCAATAACCCTTTATACAACATGATCGCTGTATCACTTATCACAAGTGATTCAGTCCCTTGCCCAGTGGTTAAACACATGTGTATTGCAGATAATGATTCGAAAATGCGCAGTGGTTTTACCCAACCCCTAGGGATCTGTTTGAGATGAGAAGCGCTTTCTTAAAGATCCGGTGTTGTACCAGATCCATCTATCGATCTCATCTCTTGGTGACTAGATTTTGTTTATATTGTGAAGAGTGATTTTGGATTTTGCATTTTTTATAGTTAAAAAGTGCAAAATATCTTATCTTTCTGTAGCAGTTAAAATGAATGAGCTCATGGTGACCAAACTGCATGTTTATTCCACATAATTTCCACAGAAGTAATTTGAGTATAATGCGGGGGGGCTTTTTTATTCAGTTTAAAAAAAAAAGATGTACATATTTGTGTTAAGAAATAAAATAGTTTCCTCATTGTGTAGGTGTTGTAAGAATGAATTTATGCGAGACCTGTTTCTGTTAACAAATGTATTAATAAACATATCTCGGAACCAATTAAAATTAACATCTGACCTAAGTTTACATGTGGGATGTTTTGAAAAATAATGAAGAAATACAATCAAAACAACATTTAATGGAGGTTTACGTAGTTTTATCTGTACAGCAAAGCAGAATCTTACTCAGACATGTGGCCTGTTAGAATACTTGCCAGCATTTCTTATTTGTTTATTCTTTGTATAGGACGTGGGTGTTAAGTTTGGATTTCTTTATACCTTTGACCTTGCATACTTGTAAAGGGAGGTTGTGTATGCTTAATGTTTTCCACATAACAGTAGATGGTTTTTATATGTTGACGGAACTGCTGTCTGTAAAGCCCATTGGATTTGAATATTTGGCAATTTCATTGAATTACCCCTTTGCAAATATGTAGCCTGTACTATAGTATTTATTATACTTAAAGTTTCACTGGTATTCTGATACTAGCACCCCCTGTCCAGGTATTGTTCCTGCCTTTTTCCCTGTGTTTGCTTGGATAGTAAAGCGAGTATAAAAAAATGGATGGATGGATAGATGGTTGGTAGGTAGGTTGAGAACTTGTCCAGTTATTGCCAAGGATAGGGTTATGCACGGCTGTGCCCAGCTCTGAAATGGTGATGTCTACAGTCATGCTAGAATAGCCTCAATGGTGCCATATTATATGGATAAGCAGACTCAGAAAATTTTAATGATGTTAATTAACAAGAGACAAAAGTCTGAAAATGTTACCAAAATAATCCTAAAAGTGTAGTTATTTTTCACTATATTTAGGAAAATGCCGTCTCTTATCTTGATCTTCATCTCTTAACTTACCTAATGTATTGTTTGAGGGGTTTTTATCTTTCATTACAAATTCCCTTCCAATATATTTTTCAAAAATAGCTTTATATTTAATTTTTATTAATGAGGTTCTTCTCTCCTCCTATGTGTTAGACTTTTAGTTTGTGGTTCAACTGTTTTTATGAAAATCATTTTTTCTTAATTCAATTATGTATTTCTAAAAATTTCTTAAACTATATACAACATTTTTGGTTTTAAAATGTATGTTAGTTATGATGGAAAAGTTTTAATTCATTAGTCATTTCAAAGTTTTTAATCCCTTTTTTTTTTAAAGTTGTAAAAATAATGCAAATACTACTGGTAATGCTGATTCCATTTATGCTTTTTATATCACTCTGTGTCACACTTGCGAATGTTGCCGAAACACATGAGCATAAGAGTTTAAGTACATTATAATGTGCTAAAGTTCAGTACCTGTATGTTACTCTTGAAACAAAGGAGCATATCTCTATTTCTTGTGCATGTGTTTACAGTCTCCAGAATAGTTTCAGAGGAAGGCTGTCTTTTTGTGATAAAAAGTTAATTATTTGAGATGTAATATTGTATGTGCATATGTATTTTTGTTACTAATTGAAAATGTTTAGTATTCTGGCTAAGAGTCACATTGAGGTACTGTACTTTTTCTTTTTGATTCCTTCTTCCTGATTTCCATTATACAAAGACATGTCAAAAAAGTGTTTGTAATTGGATATGCAAGATGAAGTCCTTGAAATAAAGGTAATGGGTATTGTTAAAAACATTTTGAGCATATTAAAGTTATTTCATTTGAATTAATTTAATACTACGTTTAATTGGGTTTTCATGTAGATAAAATTTAATTGTAACACATTTCATGTTGTAGTTGACAGACGAATTGAGTCAGAAGAGTCTGGTGATGAAGATGGAAAAAGGAAAGGGTTGAATGGCGAATCTGACTCTAATGAGACAAAACTGTCAGGTTTGTGACTTTCATTTGCTGGTACAATATGCTGATCATGATGTATTTTAATTTTTTTAACAATTTGTCTGAAATAAAAAAAAAAAATACATTTTAATAGCTTTTGCATCTTGAGTAGCTTGGTACCAGTAGTAAGCATGAATATGGTTAGTTTTCTTATTCTTTTTAGTTAATTCAGTAGATTCAAAATGTATCTATTCTCACTAGGGTTGTCATGATACCAAAATTTCAAACTTCGATATAATACTAGGAAAAGTACTGAAATTCAGTACCATTTTTAAATAACCTATAAAGAGTATAATGTAACTCAATAAAAAATTATTTAAATAATTTGAATTTCTGTATGTGTTAAAATCTTAACATTGATGAAAACAAATAATAGAAATTGTAGTCATTAAATGCAAATACTGTAAAAGGTAAGTGTAAAGTTCTGTAAATGATAAAAAGTAAAGAAGTTAAAAATCTTGTCAACAGTTTTGTTTACATTGATGAATACAAATACTGTTACTAAGGTAGTACAATAAAATGATGTGATTTTTTTGTGGACTATTATTCATAAAAGTAACACACAAACAAAATACATTTACACATATAAACCTTAAAAGCAAATGGTGCAGTTTGCCTTTTTCTGTAAATAAACTAGGATGACTTTGTAGTTACTACAGTTTTTATACGAAAGACTAGCTTATCAATATGCTCTTCTTTGGAGGGGGGGCTTTTTTGGGCTGCAAATGGGCCCTGATGTACTAAGTACACACTCTGAAACATAGCTGTAAATGTATGAGCACACGGAAGTGTAACACCACTGTTTATGCAACCGAGCACTGAAAATTTATAGCAGCTTACTTTACATAGTATATGTGATGAAGTCATTTTTTGAAATTGCACATAATAAAATAAAGTAATGCATAATGTCAGCACACTTCAAGGGAGTGATGGAGCACTATAGTGCTAAACAGTATTGCCTTTGAATGAACAACACAGATTAATAATGACCCGCTGGTGAAAGTAATTGTAGACCCTTGCCTTCACACATTAAATGTTTAACTGGCTACAAAAAATGGTTTAACCTGTAGAAAACAAAAATAAACGCCACATCCCTACTTGAAATGCAATGGTTTACAGGTTTATACTTAATTAATATTTCCATAATTTTATTAACATTTGTGAGAGAATGGAAATGGGGATGTAACTCAAACCATTGTGAACTGGAAGTGCGTTCATAATCTTTTTCTTCTTTCGGCTGCTCCCATATCCTCTGCATCTTGCTCTGTTACACCCACCAACTGCATGTCCCCTCTTACCACATCCATAAACCTACTCTTAGGCCTTCCTCTTTTCCTTTTTCCGGACAGCTTGATCCTTAACATCCTTCTCCCAACCAGCGCAATCTTGCCTCTCTGATTTTTTTTTCTCCCAACCGTCCAACCTGAGCTGACCCTCTAATGTACTCATTTCTAAACCTGTCCATCATCATCACACCCAGTGCAAATCTTAGCATCTTTAACTCTGCTACCTCCAGCTCTATCTCATGCTTTGTGGTCAGTGCCACCGTCTCCAACCCATATAATATAGCTGGTCTCACTATCGTCCTGTAGACCTTCCCTTTCACTCTTGCTGATATCCGTCTGTCACAAATCACTCCTGACACTCTTCTCCATCCATTCCACCCTGCCTGCACTTTTTTTCACCTCTCTTCCACAATCCCCATTACTCTGTACTGTTGATACCAAGTATTTAAACTCATCCACCTTCGCCAACCCTACTCCTTGCATCCTCGCCATTCCACTGACCTCCCTCTCATTTACACACATGTATTCTGTCTTCTTCCTACTGACCTTCATTCCTCTTCTCTCTAAAACATATCTCCACCTCTCCAGGGTCTCCTCAACCTGCTCCCTACTATCGCTACAGATCACAATGTCATCAGCAAATATCATAGTCCACGGGGACTTCTGTCTAATCTTGTCTGTCAACCTGTCCATCACCATTGCAAATAAGAAAGGGCTCAGAGCTGATCCCTGATGTAATATGCGTTCATGATGGATGGATGGTTGGACAGACAGATGATTGACTGACATACAATTTAAATTCCAAGTAACATACAAAAAAACAGATCTATATAAAGTATCTCATGTGGCCCTTCCATTCAACCGCTAGGCAGTTTATGTTGTTTCAAAAGTGCTGGTTGACTATGCACTGCCTGTTGTACACTTTTTTGGTAAAAATATTAAAGTGGAATCATTTTTCCTCCTCCACTGTAGGCAATGCATAGCTTTAATATAAATTAACATTTAGTTTTTGAATGTACTGCCTTTGAATAGCATCATCAATCATTTGCAGAAATTACAGTGAATATCAAAAGCCTGCACACCTTTATCGGAATTTGTTGATGTGGAATGCAAAATCAATATAAACCATAATGCCAGATGTTTTTTAATTTTGCTTCAGTAATATAATTTGTAATAGCTAAAAATTCTGTGTCAAATGTTATACTATAATGGCATTTAAGATAAAATATATCTAGTCTTCTTTCTGTAATGCTTAATATTATTCTGTTCCTATAAGTTCTTGGCAATTGTAACTACTAGTTATGTATGAGTTATAAATGGTCATTTTTATGCTACCGTATGTACACATTCAACTGACACAAATGTGGACCACATTTATACTTGGTATAAAAATGACAATTCACACTTAGTTTATAATATACCAGCAATATGTTTTGCTTATTGTTCTTTTATGGTTTATATCTGTGAATTTATCATTTGTATTTTATTAGTAAAAGAGGGAGATACCCCTGTTGACATGGAGACTATAACTTTGGAACCTGAAGCAGAGGCAAGTATGGGTTATGGAAACAGACTGAGCTTTTCAGAGGCTGGCCAGTGTATGAGCGATGCTATTAACCATAACTTTAATAATGTGTGAGTGAGTGAGTATGGTGGAGAAAAAGGTACATGAAAGAGGTGAGAACACTACACTTTATGAAAACAAGGGTTGGTTTTTTTTATAATGCAATGTCTTCTGTGCATGTTGGGTGAATTCTCTTAAATTAAAAAGATACAATTTTTTTTTTTTTTTTTACACTTGGTATGCTCCGTTTATGTTAGATTGCTATCTGTTTTTGGGCACCTATGCTAAGTACTAACAAGCATTTTTTAAAATAGACACAATAGAAAGTAAATTATTATAAAATATTACAACCAACAATAAGCTAGTAGTTAGTTAGACAAAAACAACTTTTTACAAAGCAGGTTGTTGACAAACAGTCACTTCCTCAAAAAAAAAAAACAACGGAAATTGCCTCAGAATGTTGTATACTGTAAAGACGTTGTCACATCTATATCTTGTAAGAGCCAAGCCAACGTACAGTAACTGAAAATCTCAAAGCATTACTTTCAGGTGTTATTATTGGTAATTTTGACCGAATGACTAATTTTATTTGTTTTTTTTTTTCACTTTTGATTTAGTTGTTCAGTATACATGATAAGTCTGCTGTAGAGCTGGATGATATGTGCTTAAATTGATATTGCAAAAATTTTGATTAGAAATGTGATGTTTGATGTTTACAAAACACCTTTATGACTGAAGACTTCTATAGGTATATAGTGGGTATAGAAAAGAATCGCCCCTTCAAAATATTCTTTTTTTTTTTTTTTTGCTTTACAGCCTTAAATTAAAACACACACACAAAATATTTCTTCCCAGTTTTACTTAGTCAGTGCAACCTATAACATCCAAGTAAAAGATATCACAGATACAGTTCAGAAAAATTATAAAAAATCAAAAATAAGACATACTGTGAAGCAAGTAGTGCTAATCTTTAGTTGCCTGTTACGTACAGTCTGGAAAAGGTAATAAATGGAAAAGAATGAACTAGAAAGAACAGGTTTTGCCTGTTAATCTTTGTCTAGTTTGATAAATGATAAAACCATCATGAAAAGAGGCATTTTGAAATAAACAGTGCTGGCATTAAATGAAATATAACCTTTGGAAAAGTCACATTATAAAATAAGAATAAAGCTCTTTTAAAATAAAATCTTCAATAATTAAATGTAAGGTAACAACATTGTTGAACCAGAATAAAACTGTGACATTATATTTCAGAATAATTAGGGTATTTTTTTAAATTAATTACACTCTCTCTTTTCATGGTTTATTAACTAATTTATATGTTATTGTTGTTTGTTTTTATTATTATTATTACATAATTATCATTTTATCCATTTCATTTTGGCACATATAGCATTCAAAAATGAAATCTCCATGCCTGCTGAAGAAAATTTACAAATGGATGGAATTGTTCTTTTTGCATTATACCTGGCAGTATTCACATAATTCAGATAATTTAACACTGGATTGCGTTTTGTTGAGGACATTTGTAGAAAAAGGAAACATTATGCAATTTATCTGAAAAAAACATTAGCATTTAATGTTTTATAATATGCAGTACATGATGGCACATGTCACCTTTACTGATTAATTTATGACTGCTCCCTTAGTCATGCAGCTCTTAGCTGAAATTAAAATTTTTGAATGTGTCTTAAATTACTTCACAAATAGAATAAATTAAGTCAAAATAAACATTTCAAATTGTCTCTTTCCTCAGTCTAAACAAAGTTATGTAATATGAATTAGTATGTAGCACATTTTTAAAAAAATCTCTTCCCTTAGTTAGCATTTGTTTTGTGCAGCACCTTTCACAGTGAAACCTGTTATAAAAAGACCTTATTATATGCTGTTTTTCAATGAGTAAACTTATTAAAAGCACTCACAGTTCCAGTTAGTGATATATTAAAATACCAAAATTGTTGTTTTAATTAGAAATCCATCTAGTACTTTTAAGGACATCAGCATGTAAAGAGTATTTTATTTCACTTTTTCAGGATGTAGATCTAATTCATTGTCGAATTGGCAAGATAGAAGGCTTGGAAGTGCTAAGAAAAGTTAAAGTAAGTTACCCTGATCACTGTGCTGTTTATGATGTGTTCTATTTCTGTGCGGAGAAAAATGAGAATATTTAGTCTATTAAATAGCTTTTTATATTCTTAACATTATTCTTAAATATTTTATGTACTTCAGCTGTGTGAAGCATTAGTGGGTCACATAAGTTGGTTTCTGAATGTTTTGTTAGAGCTCAGATATAAAGAAGCACAAGACTGTGAAAGGGTGTAAAAATGTACTGAAAAGTCCTTGGAGTCCTCAAATGTAATTGCTAGACTACAAGTGCAATTTGTAAGTTAATTTGTTATTCTTACATCCATAAAACTATGTTTGTGTTGGGGAAAAAGCAGATAAAAGTCTCTGGTTTTGTCTTTCATCCATACAACGTCAGCATTTTTTAATCCCCTTGTAAATTGAAGACTTTTGAAAAATGTTCTCAAGAGCCATATACTTCTGAGTTCTTAAAATGCAGACTCTATTCACACACTGATTGCCTTGTGTCTATTTCGTTAGCTCTTCCCTGATTGGATTCTGGTCAATTTAAAGTCTCATTCCCTATTCAGTTACTCTTCATGGAAGAAAACTATATTCCAACTTAGTGGACATAAATGAGTTGTTTACATAGTGCATGTTGTGTTGCTAACATACATACATATAAAGTGCATTAAGTAGTTTTTGAGGGCTGCATACATGCACAAAAGGTAAGTAATACACTACACTGGGGTACAATTTTACAATAAATCTCATGGTTAGCGGTGTTTCCATCTCTTCATGGATTTTTCCACCAATGCCCGGAGGTACATTTTCTGTGGTTTTAGGGTTGGTGGAGATACTTTCAAAAACGAATTATGGACAGAGGTCATTTTCATTTATAAAATAGCCTAAGTTGCAGAGGTCACACAGAATGGTGAGCAAGAAGACCTGGCAGGATATAAAAAAGAAGAAATGCAAAGCAGTGTGTGTGATACTTATGGGTCACTGCATATCAGACAGATAACATCACCACCATGGACTAACAGTCTTCTCAGGCCTGCTGGAAAAAATAAATGTATCATTGTACATAGAAATATTAGTAAAAAGCTACATAACCCTCTAAAAAAACTGAAACTAATGAACTACTTCAAGAAAACATTGATTCAAAAGTGGAGGAAATTGCTGTCACCAACTGACCCAGTCGGAGTACTAAGCTTATTTCCAACAAAAAGATGTGCAAAGGCTCCAGAAGTGCTGGTAATCACTTTTATCCAATAAAATAGACACCGCTAAAGCATGCAATTAAGCAAGTAGAAATGGGTAAATTTTGCTCTATGGCAGTGGTTCCCAAACTCAGTCCTGTGGACCCACTGTGTCTGCTGGTTTTTGTTCCAACCAACGTCCGTTTTACATTGGACTCTTAGCCTAATTAAGTGAGTCATTATTTCCCAGTTTCTGTGTTTTAAAATCAATGTAGAAATTACAAAACTAAGTTTGGTAGATTTTTTTTTTTATTAAAATGGACTAAGCAGTTATATGGGGAATATGTAATTTTTTAAAGTTGTTAACAATATTTTCAAACTAATTTTCATTCTGCTTTTCCAGGTGTTCTGGTTATTTAATTGATTATTTACTAATTAGTGGGTCGTTGCAGCTTTCATCATCCCAGGTATCTGCTATGCTGGTTGTTAATTGTCAATATTAAGGTTAAAACAAGGGAAAAAACTACACAGGAAAAGGAGGAAAAAATAGGAAAGCAATAAAAGAAAGTTAAGCATTTATAGCTTTAGTAAAAAATAGAAATATTTCTAAGTGTCTTATAAATGTAAAAACTATATTATTGTGTTTTTCTGAATGTAGAATAAGAGAAGAGTAAAAAAGACCAGCTAATTAAATGAGATCAGTTGTAATCAATAATTATCATTGATTGTGAATCTGGTGGGAACAAAAACCTGCAGCCACAGTGGGTCCCCAGGACTGAGTTTGGGAACCACTGCTCTATGGCAATGTGCTAAATTAACAGACATATTCAAAAAGATTATTGGCTGTTGGATCTGCCAGAGGTGGTCTAACAAATTACTGACTTTGGAGGAAGAATATAGTAAACTGAAATGTAACCATTCGTTAATTTTTTTCTTATTTTATATTGTTTTAATTTGGATATGGCTTTATGAATAAAAAGGCTTACTTGATTAAAATGCACTCATACCATTTTGGCAGCTGACAGAGTGTTTCACAGTGCTACAGTTGCAACTCCGGCAACTTGTATAACTGAATACAGATCAATTTGTAAGAAGAAATGGTGTTTTATTTGCTTAATCGATTCTAATTATCTGAGAAAGTTTTCTGAAATATCTTATTTCTCTTTTAGACACTAAGTTTACGTCAGAATCTAATAAAAAAGATAGAAAACCTTGAACAGCTTATTACACTGAAGGAACTGGACCTTTATGACAATCAGATAAAGAAGATTGAAAATCTCCACACCCTTACAGAGCTGGAGTAAGTAGTATTTATGAAAAGCCCAAACTCTGTTAAATGGATTTTTTAACCACAGTAGAAGTAGATACTTGGAATATTTTAGAGTAAATATAGTTCATCTTGGACAGAAGGTAACAATATATTTCAGTAACATCTGACTTTTTAAAATATTCTTGTTTTGTTCTTGTCACTGGCATAGAAGCCTAGAAATCTCTTTTAATGTACTTCGGAAGATTGAGAACATTGATGAACTCACCAAACTACGTAAACTCTTTCTTTTGAACAATAAGATTACCAGAATTGAGAATGTATCTCATCTCCGGCAGCTAGAGATGCTTGAACTTGGTTCCAACAGAATCCGGGTAAGGATTTTTTCCTCTACCAACTTATTGTTGATTATATTAAATCAATATATATAATGTTTAGCTCATTTTAGATAATTTTAAAGTAAAAAAATGTATGTGTTTTAGGTTTTAAATTCTATTAAATACACGATCTATAGAAATCATTGACCAACTACAGTAGGGGCATTTTCATAAAATATTTTTTCTGTTCCACAATCATTGCATCATAATATTAGTTCAATCCATTGGTTGTTGTAGAGTGTTGTACATAAAGGTCCCTCACACAGCCTGTTTTATCTTTGTATTTTTTAGTACATCCGTCCTTTTATCTCTTTTTTTTCATATGTTTTCTTATTTATCAGAAACTAGTTAACAATTTAGATTAGTACATTTTGAGAACTCTATTCTGTTGTCTTAGTCTATTGCTCACTATTTTTTTTAATAACTGTTTAAACATTTTGGAGAATTCTGTTTTGATGTCTTGTATCTAGTGCTCACCATCTTAATGATTACTTTTTCGAAATAGATGTGAAGTCTGCCAATTTTTATAAAATAACAATACTTTAAAAATGTTTAAAAAAAGCATTAAAAGACTTACTTGCAATATATGATCAAATTACCAAAATGATGATAAGCAAATATCTAAATACTGGTAGTCCCCAGGTTATGGACATCCGACCTATCACTTATGAACGGGGCCGCAGCTGCAATGCATGCGCCTCAGTAACTGCCGCTCTCCATCATCTTCGGCCTGGGAACACTGCAGGCAGAGGCTGGAGGGGGGCGAGTTCGCTGCTCGTGCAGTGTAGTGTCCCTCAGGTGGCTCCCGGCGGCAAGCAGTGACCCGTGGTGCATAGTCACCGGGGCCACAGCTATCGCTCGTGTGCAAGATGGAGGCGTGATGGGGAGATTTGCTGCCCGCCTACTACGCTGCCGCAGCTACTACTCCTAACTAGACGCAAGCTGGAAGGAGTGGAGGTGGGCGTTTCACTGCCCACTGACCGAGAACGAATGGGGCTGCCCCGTTCGTTCTCGGAGGACGTCTAGTAATGCTGTAAGTGGTGACATGGTTGTGGCTGAAAGGAGGCCATTGAGGGTGAACGGGGCAGCTGGAAGTAGCATTATAGGGTGGCTGCCTGTTGAATGGGGGCGGTGGTGGGGGATTCACTACCCGCCTTTGCCCGCACCGTGTTTGTGTTCGGTGGGCGGACGCTGCAGGCAGCATACTGTAGTGAAGGTGACTGTGTGGTGCCTTGTTGCCCCCATTCATTCTTAATAGCAAGCCTGCTTGTACTGTTATGCACATAGCAGGAAGTTGTCTCTTGTCAGTACATCAGACGCGTTGACGACGAGTGCCTTCCTGCTGTGATAGCATGTACAATGCTGTGCAGAAGAGCTCATCTTAACCTTTTGTTTTCACCCTTCAAGAATGTCTCTGAAACCCAAATCTGACGCAAGTGCTGGTGATACAGTAAAGAACAGAGAAACCATCACCATTGAAAATAAAGTAGAAATGATAAAGTCAGACGGAGGTGAAACTCCATCATTCTTTGGCAGAGCACTTGGTTACAGTCAGTCAACAATAGCATTTATTAAAATAATGTACCTGTTCCGACTTATATATAAATTCAACTTAAGTAGAACCCTACAGTTCCTATCTCGTACGTAACCCGGGGACTGCCTGTATAGTATTTGAACAGCATAGAGATTCACAAAATTGATCTTGACACTTTAACAATCAGTATTGAATTGTTTAAACGAAAAATAACAATTAATGGGAAATCAATATTTTAACCCAGGCCTAGTGCGTATATAATAAGCCATTTTAATTTAACGGCTCCTTTCAATTTTAAAGAGTTTTGTGTTACCCATTCAAAGTTCTGTATTAAATTATTTTAATCATAATGGTCCATTTTTATTTTCAAAAGTTGAATGCCAAAATTAAGAGTTTAATGTTTCAGTTTCACCTTTTTTCATCAGCATTAATGAAAACCATGCTGATATCTTGGGTTTGTAAAATGAAGTACAGCTTTCTTCATGTATATTCAAAACCTCCTTTTGCAAGTTTAGTTTTAATTACTGGACAATGCAAAATCTGGGGCTATAGTCCATAGCCACAAAAACAGCATTTCATAAATAAATAAGTTATATTGTGGGTTTAAATAAACCCTTTGTAAATACAACGCAAAACTTCTTTATTTAAATATAAAGATCTTAAGTATCTAATGATCGTATAACTCGGTTTGAATTGTTAAAAATTGGGTGCTACTAGAGGCTACTGGCAGCAGGTTTGTCCATCTTCTTTGTCTACATATTAAAGTATTTTATATTTGTTTCCTTTTTCAATAGAACCTGCTCAGTACAGGCATAGTACCAACTGAACTGATTCAATCACGGGACATGTAACGTAGACATGGAGGTGGTCTTTTAAGGCAGAGTAGGCAACTGGTATACCAATGCATTCCTCCTCTTCCGACCGTAATACTGGCAAATGTGTTGTCTTAATATACAACTAATGCTTGTTTTCAGTGGAAATACAGAGAAGCCTTCATAATGGCTTTTATCGAGACGTGGCTCTCTGAGATGATCAGTGATGCAGAGCTCATGAGTGATGGCTTTGGGGCAATAGTGAGAGCTGATCAAGTAAGCATCACTACAGTACAAATTACCTGCACCTAAACAGAAGGAAGCATATATTAGTAATAGCATGAAAAATCTGTGCTTTTCTGACACTGAGCCACTCTTTGTTTCTCTCAGACCATTTTAATTTGCCTCATGAATATTTTGCCTCATGCAGCGTCTACCGAAGTGCCTAGTTTGGGAATTCTCACCACAGATAATGTTGTTGCTACTCTGAAGATCCAGCTTGGGTCATGTAGGCTACCATCTACTAGGAGAATGAGGCTGGACTTTGCCAGACTCCAAGATCAAGCTCTTTCTAATGAGTTTGCTTGCAGTTTGTGTGAGGAACTTGCAGACTTGGGTGTGACTTCTGATCCTTATGTGATGTGGGAGACCTTCCGTGAGAAGACCCTGAAGGTTGTTGAGGGTTGTGTTGGTGCTGCCAGTGTTCCCAGAAGTAGGTGTTTCATCTTACAGGGCACAAGGAATGTCATCGTGAGGAGTCATAGCCCATGGCTTGATGGCAACTTTGGTCTGTACCGGTACCTCTGAAGGATGACTTTAAGAGCTCTAAGGACAGATAAGGAGGCATTTGTTAGAGGAATCTGTGAGCAAGTGACACACCATCTATGGTCTTGTGACCCACGTCCTGCTTTCAGTGGAATCAAAGCATTACGCACATCCAAATCTTTTCCTCTGAGAGTCACAGTCAGGGCAGGTGATGGAACTATCCTTACGGATAATGCTGCAATTGTGACCCGTTGAGCTGGCTACTTAGGGCAGCTGTTTAAAGCTGATCTTCTGGCTAGGACTTTGGACATCTCTGGGTCCATGGTTCTTGAGGCTGATCCTTCAATTAGATGTGAACCACCCAGTTTCACTGAGATTGCACAGGTGGTGAACCAGCTGAGAATAGGGAAGGCTGCAGGGATCTGTGGTATCTGGGGTGAACTTCTCCATGCTGGTGGTGAGGCTTTCCTCCTTGTATTGCAAGCAGTCTTTGCTTACATTTAGGATATGGGCGTCTTACCAACTGACCAGAAAACAGCACTTGTTGTTCCTAGCTGGAAAGGAAAGTGTGATCGCCTGGGTTATGGCAACTAAAGGGCATAACACTGCTCTTTGTGCCGGGTAAGGTCCTTGCTAGGGTCATCCTCAATGGGATCCATGATCACTTGCTCACCTACCAGTGGCCGGAGCAGTCTGGTTTTACACCTGAAAAGTCTATCATCGACTGCATCCTGGCACTGAAGGTTCGTCAAGGGTGTATTCTTGCTCCAACTCTGTTTCGATGCTTGCATGGACTGGGTGCTGGGCAGGGTTGTGGGGTTCATTGGCTGTGGGGCATCTGTTGGTGAAGAAAGATTCACTAATCTTGACTTTGTTGACAATGCTGTGATCTTTGCAGAGTCATTGGAGGCTCTGATCAGGGCAATCAAGAGACTGAACGAAGAGGCTGAGTATCTGGGATTGGCACATAGACTTATTTTGCTCAACTGTAAGAATCCTAACTCTCCTCTTTTAAGTCTGTGGGTAACATGTATTATACTATTTGAAATTGTAAAAAATCTAATTCTCACTTGGAGGATCTGTGCAGAACTTTTTCAAAACCTGGCAGGATCTAATCAGTAACATTTTAGATTAAGCTCTTAAAGCACTGAGGAAGCAGGTTCTCTCCCCTTTTTCTTCTCCATTTATCTTTATTTACTTATTAATTAATCTATTTTCTTATTTTTACTAGCTTTAAGTTTTACTATGCTGGGCTACGCTGTCTTTTTCAGGGGTGGAGGTTGATTTGTTTTCGATCCTACTTTTGTAAAAATTGATCTATTTTTATGGAATGTTGTGTGATTGCTCTTGTTTAATTTTATCCTTATCATTATGGGGATAAAATTGTCCACTCAAAATTTGAGCTCAGCGTGGTCAGGCATTAAAACCTTAGATGGCCATCATCGTGCAAAAAATAATAACCATGTAAACGTTCCTGGTTTTAACTCCAACTCTTAATTTATCTAATGGGTTTAATTAATACTACTTCAGATTTGAGCAGTTTGATTTTACTGAGCAAGTGCAACACTTGACGCATGTGGTTTAAGAAAAGGAACAGAGATTTTTCTTAAAGAGTTTTAGAATTTTTTGTAGAATATTGAAAAATAATTCTAAAATTGAAATTAAAAATTAAAAAATGAAAGTCCTGTAACTGACTATCTTAGTGGAAGTCTCTTGAAATCTTTTGCAGAGTAGCTCAGCTCCATTATTTTACTTTATTTTTATGGTTGTTATTAAAACAAAAGAAGGTTCCAAAACTGTGGAAGCAGACTACATTAATTTCAGTAACTAAAAACAAAAACCTTAAAATCTGAAATTGCTTCATACCAGTGGCTCTGACATCAGCAGTAATGAAGTCATTTGAAAAACTTTCAAAAAGAAAGCCAACAGAGAAAAGTCAGGGTTTATTAGATCCATTTCAAATTGCCTACCAGTCTAGTAGAGGGATAGAGGATTCCATTGTCACTTTGCTTAATCTCTTTTTTTATCAACTTAGAGGGCATCAAGACTTGCATGAGGCTCCTGTTTGTAGACATCAGCTTTTAATACAATCCACTGTTTCTTGCTGAGTGATTTATAAAAGATATTAATTGGGACTTCAGTTTGGTAGGGTGGCTGATTGACTTTTAAGCAGACAAGTCTCACAAACAGTGAAAGTAAACACGTCTTTCTGATTTGCAGCTCACAGTTCCCCTCAGAGATGTTTTCTTTCACCATAGTTTGTAATTTATCTACACTAACGGTTGTTAGAGTAAATTTGAAAACTAGTTGATCTTAAAATTTGCTGATAGCTCAATAATTGCACGTCTGCTTAATGAGCATGAAACCAGTCATGATCTAGTGGTAAACAATTTTTTTTAACTGGTGTGTTCAGTCTTTTTTGCACCTAAAAGTTATAAAAACTAAAGAACTAATAATTACTTTTAGAAGAAACACTATTTGCCCACAATAAATAATCATTAAAAACCATGCTGTAGAGATTGTTAATAGTTCTAAATATCTGAGGATAATCATAGACTCAAAACTGACATCTGACAGGGAAAGCAGTACATCTACTATCTAAGGAAGCCAAGTCTTTTTAGAGTGAGTCCTACAATTGCGGTATGTCAGTCTTTAATATATTTTGTATTGCGTGTGTGTTTTACTTATCTTCTGTTAACCTGGTTTGAAAATCATAATGTCTGCAACAAAAACAGTAAGCCAAATTGTAAAATGGAGCAGTAAAATAACACATTTTCAATAGTCAAATATGACACACCTGCTAAATAAGCAAGTATTATGGAAAGCAGAGTGCATTCTCTCAGACAGGAGTTGCTCACCACATTCAATTTCAGTTGTTGCTATCAGGTCATAAGTTCAAGGTTCCAATGAAAAAATCAACCAGTTCAAATACTCCTTCATAGCAGCTAATATTAAATAATCTAAAAAAGTTAGGTTTAAGTCATTCCAACAGGGAAACAACGTCCAAGCAACTGATCTGAATGGTACTGATAGTGTACAATGTTTTACTAGTTAAGTTAGAGTTCTTACTTATTGGGTCATTGCAGTAGTGCTGGGATGTATACTGGTTAATACCGAAAACTGTTTTTTATTTTTGTTATGATAAGGATTTTTCTTATACCGCAACACTGGTTTAAATAGCCTAATCAACGTTTGGAACATGGCGCAGCAGGAAACTGTTTAAGGAAGGACCTTTTTCATTGCTACACCGCTAAACACGCATGCAATGGAGTACATGTGTTAGTGGAGGTATTGCACGGTGAAAATGGACAAAGAACATTCCGAAACTGAAGCTGTAGCAGACGAAAGTTCATAAAGTTGAACATAATGGCACAGAAGAACTTTTGTCGAAAAAAGGAGTCCTGTTTGTTTGAATACTGTTTCTATAGTACTGGATAATACTGCAAGCCAAGTAGCGCCTGTTTAATTTTTTATTTTTTTTCTTCAGTATTGTGTAATGTACCTGGGTACTTTGTAATAGTGTGACAATGCTGGTCCCCAACAGACTTCCTCTTCCCACGTGGGAGTCTGTTGAACCAACACCGTCGATAGTTATGACCGAGATGAGCTGACAAATCTCATTGAAGTCAGGGGATGGTGGAAAGTGCTCAAGTGCTCTTATTAATTTTATTTTATGCTTTTATTTATTATCCATTGTGCAATGTTAAAAAAAACAGTACCCAAATAGCAAATCCATAAAACCAGTGAAACATGGGGATAGAATCCATAATAAATAAATCTGTTAAAATAGAGGGTAAAATACAGTCTCTCTCCTCAACCGATCGCAGCCCACCACCTTCTGTCTCCCCAGCTCACCCATTACTGGTGTTGCCGGCAGATCCTCTGTCCAAGGTCAGCACACCTCCCATCTTCCTTCGCGCTCCAGTTGATCCATTAGGAAGTCTTGCATCTCGTCTGCCCCACTCTACACACTTAGTCAGTGGGGCGAACCAGCCCCTAGAGCACCTCAGCCTGCACTCCCTCAAGGAGCCCCAGCTAATGCTGCCTACGCCTTCCTGGTGTCTGGATCGTCTCCCATGACTGCCTTTTCCCTTCTTTTAACCTCCTTCTGTTCTAACTTTTTCTTTTTTCCTTACCCATATCTTGCCGGTCCATAAATATATGTCTCCATAGGCGCAGCGCCTTAATCCCACGCCGCAGGAAGCTGATGAAGCAATTGAGAACGATCGCACCCACACATGCAGGTGCGACTCACCCCAATTACCTCATCAACTCCCTGCAATCGTGCAGTGGCACCCACGGAGATGGATACAGTTAACTGGATTTAAAAACTGGCCATATTTTATATTTGAAGCCGCGGACCTGCTATACCACAAATAGCATTATAAATGCATGTTGCCATTTTACTATTTACTGTATGTATATAGGTTAGCTTGAATCAAGGTCAATATTAATGCATTTTTCAATATGATGGTTCAGTTGGTAATGATGTCATCACCAAGTTGCACTTGTTTTATTTTATTTTTATTTGGTGAATACTGTGTAATGTACATGGGCTTAAAGCCTTTAATAGTAGTATTACTGGAAGTTGCACTATTATTTATTTTATTTTTATTATTTATTAGTTTAAGTATTATGCAGTTTAATGATTGTAAAGTTGTTTAAAAAGTCACTTTAATGTGTCAGTGGACAGAGATTGTTAACATTAACAGAAAGTGTAGTTGGTTTAAAAAAAATTTTACTATTTATTCCTTTACTAAGATAGGTTCAGTGCAATACAACTTTTGACAAGCACCTCTGGATATTTTACTGAGTCTAAATGACTCTTTGGATGGTTGAAAATATGCTGTCAAAATTATAGTTTAAGTTCATCCATCCATTATCCAACCCGCTATATCCTAACTACAGGGTGGGGGGTCTGCTGGAGTGAATCACAGCCAACACAGGGTGCTAGGCAGGAAACAAACCCCGGGCAGGGCGCCAGCCCACCGCAGTATAGTTTAAGTTGTTTGCAAAATTTGTTCAATAAAAAGGTTTTATATTTTGACTGCAGCTGTCATGCAATGTGATTCCTTCTCTTCATTAGTGCCACCCCCTTCTATCACTTTATGGGGCTATGCAAGCCTGTATTAATACTTGCGTGCACATTAAAATGTTTGTTTTTGTACAATGTACAATTCTCGTGACAGTGGAATTGATTATTCATGGCCAGTCTACTGCAGTAATTGCAGTGGAAAATGTGGTTAACATCCACTCAATGCATGGGGAAAAAAATACTGTTGAATACCGTGAAACCGGTATAATTTTGAAAAATACTGTGATATAGAATTTTGGTCATACTGCCCAGCACTAGCAGCATGCCACAAAGATCTGTCATGTTCTCATTACTTTAGCACCATCAGCTCCTTCATTTGACTGACATTTTTTGACACTCTTGTGTGCTGTTTGCAGGATACTATATTCTCTTTAGCTGCCCTTTTGTACATGGTCAATCAAGGCATCTTATTTTACAGAGTACTTCATCAGCAATATCGGCTTATACTGATATCTTTATTTAAAAAAAAAAAAGAAAAGAAAAAGATGCTAGACTTTTAACAGCACAGATTTTAAAAACATGCAAATTCCTGTTTTGTAAGACACATAGAATAAGACAATGTTTGTGCAGGTATCGTAGCATCACTGTTTATTAACATTAACACATATTGTAAAATGAATTAGCAGTAAAGCATTTAAAGCATCTGAATTTAATTTTGGATGGTTGTTCAACAAATTTTGAATTTTAATTTGAATACTGAACATTTCTTAATGGATTTTTCTCTCCTTACTTTCCTTTTCAGGTTATAGAGAACATTGACACATTGTCAGAACTGGACAGTTTGTTTCTGGGAACCAACAAGATCACCAAGCTTCAGAATTTAGAAGGGCTTCACAGCTTGACAATACTTAGTTTACAGGTAAGCTTCCTTGATGGTCACAGGAAAGGAAAATAAATACTGAAATCTTACTCAGTTGCTATGTATACAAGAAGTTTCCTAAGTGAGGTTCTATCACTTAGAATATCCATATCTTAAGTAGATGACTTTTATCATACATGTATATTGTGGACTTGAACCCGGACACAGACAGACGGACATCTTTATTCCACCACACACTGTTTATTACACAATACTATTTACAGTTAGTCACGTGCACTCCCCAGTGCCTCCTGCGTCGTTCCCCCAAATGTCCAGGCCTCACAGTCTTTGTGTCTCTCTCTTGGCCGCCTCCCGTCCTCCTCTCTAGCTCCATCCTCTTCCACCCGACTTCCACTCTCGACTGAAGGGAGGCGGCCCCTTAAATAGGAACCTGGATGGGCTCCAGCTGCTTCCCGACACTCCTCCGTAGACACGCCCCAGTGAGGCGGAAGTGCCGGCTGCGCACCCGGAAGCTGTCCAGGTGTCCCCTGTCGTCTTCCCCCCAGCACTGACAGAAAAATAGCAGCGAAAAATCTGTGTTATATATTTAGTTATGCTTACATATAAAATCCGCGATAGAGTGAAGCCACAAAAGTCGAAGCGCGATATAGCGAGGGATTACTGTGTATATATATATATATAATTTTCTTTTTTCCTTTTTTCAGCTCTTCTGTATCAAAGCCACATTTTTCTTCCCATAGTGAAAGGCTCTGGTTTCTGTTTTTTTCTTTAGCTCTCACTGGCTTCTTGTTTTCATGTTTTATGATGTTTTAGAATGATTCTATTTTCTTTTGATTTATATTATCTTAGTTTTAATGCAGGAAGCTGGAGTTGGAAAGCAATTGTCACTGTAACAAAGTAGGAAGTTACATTCTGCTATATAGGCTTCCATCCATATAAAACCAGATGAATCTTAAAATCTGCCACTCATGCACTGGCAGCCATAGAGAAGGTAAATAGTGTAAAAGGATGTACACATCACTGGTAAAAGGAATAAAAAATGGTGTCTGACCAGAAGGTTAAATGCCACAAAGTAACTTTGTCTAAGAATACTTCACAGTACATACTTCTTTACTGAACCAATACACAGGGAAGAAATAAATCATTTAAATGTTTAAATAAATAAATATAGCAACATTTTACCATGCAGTACTTGAATAAAAATTGTTTAATCACTTTTCGGATGGTCAGATCCTATATAAATAGCATCATTTATGAGGATGGAACCTGCCTTAGTTAAGGTGTCAGCCTCTCACCTTTTTACTGTGTTAACAAATGCTAACATACCAACATGTAGCCTAATTTGGACATGCCAGTTCATCTCACTTGCCTATTTTTTTAGAGTATTTGAGAAGAAAACCTATGTAGACATCAACTGGGTGTGGGACTTGAACCCAGGATAGACCCAAAGAAGCCTCTAACTAGGAGTTTACCAGTGATTTAACATCTAAAAAGTTTGCAAATAAAATTGAAAATCAAATTTTATTTCTTTTTCTTTTTGTATTAAATTATTATCTAAAGATACAGAGGGGGGAAAATGACAAAATATTGCAAAGTAATTGAAAAGTACACTGTCTGTGTTTGCTACTAAATAGTATGCAGTCTGAGTCAAAACACTTAAACTTCAAATTTCAAAATTCTGCTGTTGTAATCTGCTTTGCCTTCAGTGTATGTACGACTCGGGCTGTCCCAACAATCAGCTCTCTTTCAGCTACAATATTTTTCCCAGTCTGGTCTGTCCTACCTAAAAGCAATTCTGCCAGAATTCTTGCCACGTAAAAGCATGTTGTGTGTGAAGAAGTGATTAGATAGATAGATAGATAGATACTTTATTAATCCCAAGGGGAAATTCACATAAAATTAAGGGTGAATCACATACTCAAGGTCATCAGGAGAAATTTTAGGGAAGCGCAATTAAGACTAAAGAAGATATTGTTGTTTTTCATTTATATTAATTAGCTTCTACTTTGTTTTTAATTTATTTGACAATCTGTATCATCATATATGATAGTTCTATATTTTGTGAGTCATGTAATCTATTTCTGTGTTTTACCTTGTAGTTTGTACATTTGTATTTCTGAGGTGGCAATAGTACTAGGGTGTTGTACCATGTTAGCCATTATGAATGTAATGAGAAGTCAAGCAAAATGAAAAATAAAATCTTTCATTGGCTAACTAAAAAAATTACAATATGCAAGCTTTCGAGGCAACTCAGGCCCCTTCTTCAGGCAAGATGTAATACAGAAACTGGAATTCCCTGTGTTTATATAGACACCAGGACAGATACAACATTGGGAAAACCTTTAAGTGAGACATCTTAATTAATAGAGCTTCAGGCTAAGATTCATTAAGCAGGAGAGGAGAACAATGTATAGTCAAGATCTTTGGATAAGACAGTCTTTTGAAGTTTCTGATGAGTTTTCCAATACAGTGTGAATCTGTAGTCGGGTTGTCAGTGTCAGTCGGAGAGATGCAAATAGATTGACCATCCAGCTCTGTGAAGAGGATTACTTGTATTCTGTTTTGTGCATTTTATTTACCCCATTTTTTATACCCATTTAATGCTCAATTTACCTGGAAAGGGGTCTCTCTCTTCACCCTACGAGGTTTTTTTCTTGTCTTCTTAGAGAGTCAAGGCTGGGGAGCTGTCAAGAAACAGGGCCTGTAAAAGTCCATTGAGGCATTCCTTCTGTGATTTTGGGCTATACAAAAATTTAATTATTTTGTTGTTAAAGCCAGGAAGCACTTCTTTAGGCAAAGAATTGTGAGAATCTGGAACAAACTATTGAGACATGTAGTTGAAGCAGAACCCTTGACCAGAATCTGGATGCAATATTGGGACAGCTTTGCTATTCGCTAAACAAACAGGCTAATGAACTGAATGGCTTCCACTCATTTGCCAAATTTATTATGTTCTAATGTTCTTATTAATAATATTGTGATTACACCACAATTTTTACAATTTAAGGCATATTATGAATGAAGAAATGATTATGAACATAATCATCTAAAACAAAAAAAATTCTGTTTAAATTTTTAAGTGGATTCTAAATACTTTTTGAAAATATATGGTTCATACAACTTTAGCTATAATCTGTATGTATATATATATATATATATATATATATATATATATATATATATATATATATATATATATATATATATATATATATATATATATATAATCAATTGAGTGTGTGTCCTGGATTTGCCCTTAGGAGAAATATGATGACATGTATACTATTTTCCACCAATTTATAGTGCACAGTTTTTTTAGGAAGATATCCTTGCCAGTTATAACTTGATGAAAATAATATGTCAGATAAGAAATCATATAATGCAATAAAAAGAAACCATTCTCAACCTTTAGATAATGTGTTAAATTTATTTTGTTGCAGAGTAATCGAATTACTAAGATGGAAGGTCTGCAATGTTTGGTAAACCTGCGAGAACTCTATCTAAGCCACAATGGGATTGAGGTCATGGAAGGACTAGAAAACAATGTAAGTGCTAGTTAACTTTCCTCCTCTTTTGCTTGCTTCTTAAATAAATTAAAAATTAACAGACACAGTAAAAGAACAACAACATTTATTTATATAGCACATTTTCATACAAACAGTAGCTCAAAGTGCTTTACATAATAAAGAATAGAAAAATAAAAGACACAATAAGAAAACAAAATAAATCAACATTAATTAACATCGAATAAGAGTAAGGTTCAATGGCTAGGGGGGACAGAAAAAACAAAAACTCCAGACGGCTGGAGAAAAAATAAAATCTGTAGGGATTCCAGACCATGAGACCGCCCAGTCCCCTCTGGGCATTCTACCTAACATAAATGAAACAGTCCTCTTTGGATTTAGGGTTCTCACGGAAGAGCTTGATGAAGATGGTCACCGAAAACAAACATCTAATGGTGATACAGTTGGGTCCATAAGAATTTGGACAGTAACATCATTTTCATAATTTTGGCTCTGTTTGCCACCACAGTGGATTTAAAACAAAGCCATCAAAATGTGATTGAAGGATAGACTTTCAGCTTTAATAAGTATGTTTAACAAAAATGTTATATGAAATGTTTAGAACAGACAGACATTGGTATAAATGCTCCCCTAATTTCATGGCTCAAAAGAATTTGGACAAACTAATATAAATATGATTATCCATAGAAGACTGGAACCCATGGCCACCTCCAAGTGCTGGGTTTTCACTCTAGTGATACTTTGCCAGGCCTTTAGTGCAGCTGTCTTCAGTTGCTGCTTGTTCGTTGGACTTTCTGCATCAGTTTTGTCTTCATCAAGTGAAATCCACATGCAATTGGGTTGAGGTCAGTTGACTGACTTGGCCATTGAAGAATATTCCACTTCTTTGCTTTGAAAAGCAACTGGTTTGCTTTCAAAGTATGCTTTAGCTTATTGTCCGTGTGTACTGTGAAGAGTTGACCTATCAGTTTTTCAGCATTTGGCTGTATCTGAGCAGATAGCATGTCCCTATATATTTCAGAAATCATCCTGCTACTTCTGCCAGCAGTCATATCGTCAATAACCGCAAGTGATTGTGCATGGCTACAAATGGGAGTCAATCATGCCATAAAACTGCCTCCACAATGTTTCACAGATGATGTGGTATTCATTGGATCACGCGCTGTTTCTTCTCTTCTCCATACTCTTCTCTTTCCAACATTCTGGCATATATTGATCTAAATTTGCTTTGTCCAAAGAAAATTGCTCCAGAACTGGTCAGGCTTTTAAAAAATGTTTTCTCTGATTTGAAATGTGTGGAACGAGCCTAGGACACAGACAGGAAGACACTGTAAATTCACCACCACACGTTTATTTACAAATATTCAGTGCCACACAACCCACAAAGTCCAGGCCAGCACCACACTATGCCTCTTCTTCAGGCCGCCTCCTTCTCCCTCCTCAAGACCTTGTCCTCTTCCACCCTAATCTAGCCCTGAATAAAAGGAGGCGGCCCCTTTTTATAATCACCCAGATGTGCGCCAGATGTTTCCCGGCAATCTTCTACCAACATGCCCCAGTGTGGCGGAAGTGCCGGCTGCATCCCCGGAAGCACTCCAGGTGTCCCACCACACCCGGAAGTGCTTTGGAGATCAGGAAGTGCTGAGGTCCAGTGTTCCCAAGGCAGTGGGGCGCCCCCTGGCGGTGACCACGGGCCCCTACAGGGTTGAGCTTCAAAGCCCTGTACCTGTGGCCACCAAAGGCACCAGGGTGGTTGCCCCCACGTGGTTTGAGGGAGGTGCAAGCCCTCCTCCGGTCCTCCTAGGTGTCCCGGCAGGGTCGCCCCACGAGACATCTGCGAAACTGCGAAGACCCGTCGGGTGGAACGGCTCGTCCAGCGAGGGCAGCTCATCCCCGAAGTGGGTCCTACTCCTGAGGCTCCCGGGTCCGATCTGGCACCACAGGGCCTACTCCTTCGGCATCCCCTCCAAGGTGTTCGTGCCCCTTTGGTCGGAGTTACTCGCACCTTCGTAGCCTCCGCCAGTTTTGACCGTGCCGCACTGCCAGTGAAGAGTCATCTGGCCGGGTAGTCAATCCCGTGAGGGCATGTCTCCAATGAAGCAGGTCCTACTGTGCATCCAGGGTCCGATCCTGTAAAATAAAGAGACACAGGAGCAGAGACGCTGCCTGGACACCATGCTTTGGCATCCCTCCATGCCGCGCACTGGCAGCGCTCCCCCTCCGACCGGTACCCCGCGACTTGCTTTTTCAGCACCCTCTCAGTGGAATCCGTGTATGTCCTGTTGTCACAACAGACGGAACCGCCTGCATTCCAGTTCTCTCCACTGACGTCCTGGTTTCCCTCTGCCTCCGCAGAGGGTGGCCCTTCTCTGGACATGAGCAGCCTGCCTGACGTCCTCCCTTATCGGAGGAACCGTCATTCTTCCCTCGATTCCTCCTTTTCCTCTGGGACACCGTGACGGTTTGGGTCTGCCTATGGTAAAAGCACAGCCCAGTCCCATCTCCGTCCCTGCAGAACGACGGGAGACCGTTGCAGGCTCAGGGCGTAGGGCTCTAGGACCCAGGGCACTTATAAAGCCCCATCCTGCCAGCCCTCTTGGTCTTCCTCCCTTCACCTCGTGCACAGCGCTCACCGCCGTGTCCACAGTTGGAGATCCCCCTACTCTGTTCCGATCATGTGCTTCACGGATCTTTTCGGTGGGATCTCCCTTATGCTGTACGGGGTCCGCTCTAATCACCATCCCCGCCGTACCTCTCCGGCCGAAGAATCCAGCGTCGCGCCATTCTGTCCACTCTCGCAGCAGCTCCAGTGACGCGACCTCCTTCCTCTCCAGCTTCAACAACTCTGCCCTGAGGGCACGTAGCACCTGTGGAAAAGGCAAAGACAGAAAGTCAGATGGCTGTGGGCTTACTTGTCCATGAGCAACACACTTCCTGTGGGCCTCTCTCTCCGGCCCAATCGGATGTCTCCTTGGGCACGAGACTGACATTCTTTGGTCCCGCCTACATCCAATCATTGTCGGCCACCCAAGACGCATCGTCCAATCCCGTGCCTGTCACGGGGAGGGACGTCCAGTCAGCGGCTATTTTGGCTCCTTTCTTCCCGGTGCGGCGGCATGTTGGCACTTTGGGTTGCAGTGTCTCCCTCTCAGCAGCTCTCCCAGCTGCTGCCGCATCAACGAAGCGCTGCGGATTGACATGCGCCTGCCACCGACAAGGATCCGAGCAGCCCCTGCCTGCTAAACACAAAAAAAGCAGGGAACTTACCTCCCGGATCCTGTCTGTCCAGGGAAACGTCCCCGGCGTGGCCTCACTAGGAAACATGCCGTCCTGGGCACCTTCTGTGGCACCGTACTCACAGGAGCCTGCTGCACTCCAGCTACAACTGATGTTTTCATATTACACCAGGGGAAAACGGCCATCCTGCGGACCAGTGGTGGTCTGTGGGGCAAGTTTCTTCTGCGGGGTTGTGTGCACCCAGCTCCTGCGGCACGTGGATGGGCTCCCCTGCTGCACTGGGCCGTCCACAACGATTTTTTTCTTTACAGGTCCCCGCCTTGAACCAGGCGGAGAATCCTGCCGACTACGCCAGAGGGGAATGAGCCTCGGACACAGACAGGAAGACATGGTAAAGTCACCACCACACGTTTATTTACAACTATATTTACAAATATTAAGTGCCACACAACCCACAGACTCCCCCAAAGTCCAGGCCAACACCACACTATGCCTCTTTTTCAGGCCGCCTCCTTCTCTCTGCTCCAGACCTTGTCCTCTTCCACCTGACTCTAGCCCTGAATAAAGGGAGGCGGCCCTTTTATATAATCACCTGGATGTGCTCCAGGTGTTTCCCGGCAATCTTCCACCGACACGCCCCAAGGTGGCGGAAGTGCCGACTGCATTCCCGGAAGCACTCCGGGTGTCCCTGCTCTTCTTCCTCCCCGGAAGTGCTGAGGTCCAGAGTCCCCAAGGCATTGGGGCACCCCCTGGCGGTGACCATGGGCCCCTACAGGGTTGAGCTTCAAAGCGCTGTACCTATGGCCACCAAAGGCACCAGGGTGGTCGCCCCCACGTGGTTTGAGGGAGGCGCAAGCCCTCCTGCAGTCCTCCAAGGCGTCCCGGCTGGGTCGCCCCCCCCAACCATCTGCGACAAATGTTATTCTCATATTGGAGCTTGACACCTTTTATTCATAGCCTGTAAAAGATAATGTATGTAAAAAGTTTTGACAGAGTGTTATTATGAGACTGGAAAAAAACAAGGAAAGAGAGAGATAAATCAATACAGCCAGTTTTTAAAAGTGAAGGTCATTAATACTGTAAGGACCAATTGAGTCTCTAAGAATAATATAAAATGAAAAAGATATGAAAAAAGAGTAATTTTTTGCAAAAAAGATAATGTAATTAGAAATGCACCACTGACATGAATTAATAATGTGCCAATAATAATTTAAACATACTATTTTTATAGTTGTTAAAGGATAAGCTTGATATTTTTCAAGCCAAAGTTTTTTCTTCATAAAAATGGTATAGTCAAGATTGAACAGTTTTATTCATCTCACACACACACAGGTGCAACGTGTAGTTTAATGAAAAACATATAAACACTAAGTGTACATTGGCCATGCAAAATTTTGTGCCAAAGGCAAGCATTTTATATAAATATAAAACTAAATTCTTGCCTGCAGTGACATTTTACATTGAAATTCACGGGGCATGGGTACAGCCAGAAAACAAAAGCCTTAAAGCTTGCAGAATACATCCACTTTAAAGCAGCAAATGTTTCAGTTTAATAAAATATACCTTTTACAATTATGAGGCATCCTTTTGATAACAAAGGAAACTAGAAATAATTATTTTATAACAGATTAGCAAAAACCTTGCTTTCCTATTCGTTTTCATAAGCACAGTCCTTCACCAGCAATTTTAACTTCGCTACAAAGTGATCCAAAGTTTCGTTTATACCCCGCGTCTTCTCATTAAACTTGTATCTCGCGAATATCGTATTCGTCGTAGGCATGACAAACGCCAGCAGCAGCGTATGCACCACTCGCTTCATATTCTTTTGCTGTCTTCTCAATTGTGTAATGCGTTTTTTGTTCAGCGCTCTTTGGAGCTCTTCCTTGTTCTCTGCGTACTGCGTTCACGGTCAGTTTACATGAGCCGCTCGGAGTACATGCATCGAAGGTTCTCAGCTGTGCTTGTGGTATCTCGTGCGATCTTGCGATGTCCACAGCTTTTAACTCTGTTACAAAGTGATCCAAAGTCTCGTTTATACCCCGCGTCTTCTCATTAAACTTGTATCTCGCGAATATCGTATTCGTCGTAGGCATGGAAGATGCCAGCGGCAGCGTGTCTACAAACTTAATTTAAACTTACGGTTTACCCCATGCTTTGTTTCCGCAGTAGCTGCACTTATTAATATACTTGTATGCGTCACTCGCTTCATATTCTTTTTCTGCCTTCTCAATTGTGTAAAGCATTTTTTGTTCAGCACTCTTTGGAGCTCTTCCTTGTTCTCTGCGTACTGCGCTCACAGTCAGTTCACATGAGCCGCTCGGAGTACATCCATCGAAGGTTCTCGGCTGTGCTTGTGGTATCTCGTGCGATCTTGAGATATCCATGGCTTTATTTAATGTTCGCTAAGACCCGGCACTTAAAAGTTTCTCTCGCACCTTCGCTGAGTTTGTGCCAAACACTAGTCCATCCATAACTATCTCGTCTTCATTTGCATAAGCACAGTCCTTCACCCGCGAATATTTAACGGCAGCGTGTCTATTGGATTGCTGCTGACGGACGGCCTTATATGGGCAGGCACTCAATTATGTGGGAGGCGTGATGATGTGGGACGCAACTCCGCCTCACACGGCGACCGAGCTGCAGGCTATGGCCGTATATATGTACGAAAGAAGATTCCAGTTTTGACTGCTACGTGTAGAATTTTGAAATGAAACCTGCCTAACTTTTGTAAGTAAGCTATAAGGAATGAACCTGCCAAATTTCAGCCGTCTACGTACATGGGAAGTTGGAGAATTAGTGATGAGTGAGTGAGTGAGTCAGTGAGGGCTTTGCCTTTTATTAGTGCAGATTCTTGGAACTGTTTTTCTTGAGGTAAAAATACATTTCTTTTTCATTTGTGTGCTTAAAGCTGTTGTTTTTGCGAGTGGAGTTATGACAACCTGTACCAAACTCTGATGTGCTTTGTTATCCTACTTTTGCTTCTGCTATTCTGTTTTTTTTTTTTCAACATTTATGTTCTGCCATGACTTGTAATAACATACATATGTGTGCTCACAACACATGAATATGTTTTCCTAAACTGCGCTTGTTTTTCTTATATTGTGCTTGGTTATTTTACAAAGCCTACAGAGCGAGATTCACTTTACGTGGCAGCCTAGCCAAAAGAGCACAGAAGAATTTCATTGTACTTTATACAAATAACAATCCATAAAATGTGTGGGGAGAACATGCAAAACTCCACGTAAAAACACTGACACTGTGTAGCAGGACTGAGAGCTCTACTTTACCTGCAGCAAGTCAGCATAAATGGAGCTCCACTAGCAGCAGCGGTGGCAGACACAGCCCTAGCTGAGTGCATGCCAACTCATGGTGGAGGTGGCCACTGAGATAATGAAGTATAGCTTCTAAAGAATGAAAGAATGAAAACAATTGTAATTGTACCTTTTTCAGTTATTATTACCTAGTTGTCTACAGGACAAAGACAATAAAACGCATCTGTGCATTAACATTCAGTGTCAATAACAACATTTGTTGATGACTTTACAGTGTAATTCTACACCCCATGGCCCTGAAAGATCCTGCGGATAACAAAAAGCTATGCAGCAAATTCCACAATCCCCTTTTTAAATGAGTGAATGTCACAACAATAATTTGCCTTTGCCGTTCTGTATTATGCCACGGGCTATGTCACTTAGCGTTGAGATTTTGATCACAATATTGTCTGCCATTTGTCTTTAACATATTATATTACAGAGTTCCAGTTTAGATTCATTTTGGGTGTTTCTTGTTCCACATTCCCCTATCAGTTCTTTAAGCTTGTCACTGTCAGTATCCTAGTCATACATACTGAAATTTGTTTGCACTGTAAGCTGTCAAATAATGCTTCCCTTTACCTAAATTACCCAATCCATAATTGAAGAGAAATGTAATTTATTTTTGAATAGTACACATATGTTTCTAAGCTCAAAGTCCCCTAGACATTTTATGTAGAATGTATACATGCACTGTGTGCACAATTATTAGGCAAGTGAGTATTTTGACCATATCATCATTTTTAATGCGTATATTCCAACTCCAAGCTGTATTAACTTGAATGCTTATTGGATTTAAGCACGTCAGGTGATGTGTATTTGTGTAATGAGGGAGGGTGTGGCCTAAGGAGATCAACACCCTATATCAAGGTGTGCAGAATTATTAGGCAGCTAGTTTTCCTCAGGCAAAATGGGCCAAAAAAGAGATTTAACTGACTCTGAAAAGTCAAAAATTGTAAAAAGTCTTTCAGAGGGATGCAGCACTTTTGGAATTGCTAAAATATTGGTGTGTGATCACAGAACCATCAAACATTTTGTTGCAAATAGTCAACAGGGTCGCAAGAAACGTGTTGAGAACAAAAGAAGCAAATTAGCTGCCAAAGATTTGAGAAGAATCAAACGTGAAGCTACCAGGAACCCATTATCCTCCAGTACTTTCATATTCCAGAGCTGCAACCTACCTGGAGTGCCCAGAAGTACAAGGTGTTCAGTGCTCAAAGACATGGCCAAGGTAAGGAGGGCTGAAACCCAACCACCACTGAACAAGAAACATAAGTTGAAACATCAAAACTGGGCCAAGAAATATCTGAAGACAGATTTTTTTCAAAGGTTTTATGGACCAATGAGATGAGAGTGACTCTTGATGGACCAGATGGATGGACCTGTGGATCAGTAATGGGCACAGAGCTCCACTCCAACGTGGAGGTGGGGTACTGGTATGAGCTGGTATTTTTAAAGATGAGCTAGTTGGACCTTTTGCATTGAAGATGAACTCAAAATCAACTCCCAAACCTACTGCCAGTTTTTCGAAGACACTTTCTTCAAACAGTGATACAGGAAAAAGACCATGATTTTTATGCAGGCCAATGCTCCATCACTTGCATCGAAGTTCTCCACTGCGTGGCCAGCCAGTAAAGGCCTTAAAGATGAAGGAATAATGACATGGCCCCCCTTCCTCATCTGACCTAAACCCTATCGAGAACTTGTGGGCACTTCTTAAACGCTAGATTTACGGGGAGAAAAACAATACACCTCTCTGAAGAGTGTCTGGGAGGCTGTAGTCACTGCTCCACAAAAAGCTGATCGTCAACAGATCAAAAAACTGACAGACTCCATGAATGGAAAGGCTTATGACTGTTATTGGAAAGAAGGGTGGCTATATTGGTCATTGATTGATTGATTTATTTTTTTTGAAATGTCAGAGATGTTTATTTGTAAATTTTGAGGTGTTTGTTTATTATTCTCACTATAACAGATGAAAATAAACAAGTGAGATGGGAAAATTTTCATTTTTCCTTTAGTTGCATAATAAATCTGCACACTAATAGTTGCCTAATAATTGTGCACATATGTATTCCCCTGATGATGTTCACACTCACATTTCCGTTGTGAAACATTCAGGTTTCAGGTTTATTAACATTTTGGATTGACTGATAGCACTGTGTTTGTTCCATATTAAAATTTAATCCTCAAAAATACAACTTGTCTAATAATTCTGCACTCCCTGTATTTATACACAAGGTGTAGGTAAAACACAAACTATCATTCAATGGCAAAGACATAATTAATTTAGAACATGTGCATATGCAGTGGGTACGGAAAGTATTCAGACCCCCTTCAATTTTTCACTCTTTGTTATTTTGCAGCCATTTGCTGAAATCATTTAAATTAATTTTTTTCTCATTAATGTACACACGGCACCCCATATTGCAAAAAAAAATTTTTGAAATTGTTGCAGATTTATTAAAAAAGAAAAACTGAAATATCACATGGTCCTAAGTATTCAGACCCTTTGCTCAGTATTTAGTAGAAGCACCCTTTTGAGCTAATACAGCCATGAGTCTTCTTGGGAAAGATGCAAGTTTTTCACACCTGGATTTGGGGATCCTCTGCCATTCCTCCTTGCAGATCCTCTCCAGTTCTGTCAGGTTGGATGGTAAACGTTGGTGGACAGCCATTTTTAGGTCTCTCCAGAGATGCTCAATTGGGTTTAAGTCAGGGCTCTGGCTGGGCCATTCAAGAACAGTCACAGAGTTGTTGTGAAGCCACTCCTTCGTTATTTTAGCTGTGTGCTTAGGGTCATTGTCTTGTTGGAAGGTAAACCTTTGGCCCAGTCTGAGGTCCTTAGCACTCTGGAGAAGGTTTTTGTCCAGGATATCCCTGTACTTGGCCACATTCATCTTTCCCTCGATTGCAACCAGTCATCCTGTCCCTGCAGCTGAAAAACACCCCACAGCATGATGCTGCCACCGCCATGCTTCACTGTGGGGACTGTATTGGACAAGTGATGAGCAGTGCCTGGTTGTCTCCACACATACCGCTTAGAATTAAGGCCAAAAGTTCTATCTTGGTCTCATCAGACCAGAGAATCTTATTTCTCACCATCTCAGAGTCCTTCAGGTGTCTTTAGCAAACTCCATGCGGGCTGTCATGTGTCTTGCACTGAGGAGAGGCTTCCAACAGGCCACTCTGCCATAAAGCCCTGACTGTTGGAGGGCTGCAGTGATGGTTGACTTTCTACAACTTTCTCCCATCTCCTGACTGCATCTCTGGAGCTCAGCCAAAGTGATCTTTGGGTTCTTCTTTACCTCTCACCAAGGCTCTTCTCCCCCGGTAGCTCAGCTTGGCTGGACGGCCAGCTCTAGGAAGGGTTCTGGTCGTCCCAAACGTCTTCCATTTAAGGATTATGGAGGCCACTGTGCTCTTGGGAACCTTAAGTGCAGCAGAAATTTTTTTGTAACCTTGGCCAGATCTGTGCCTTGCCACAATTCTGTCTCTGAGCTCTTCAGGCAGTTCCTTTGACCTCATGATTCTCATTTGCTCTGACATGCATTGTGAGCTGTAAGGTCTTATATAGACAGGTGTGTGGCTTTCCTAATCAAGTCCAGTCAGTATAATTAAACACAGCTGGACTCAAATGAAGGTGATCTCAAGGATGATCAGAAGAAATGGAAAGCACCTGAGTTATATATATGAGTGTCACAGCAAAGGGTCTGAATACTTAGGACCATGTGATATTTCAGTTTTTCTTTTTAATAAATCTGCAACAATTTCAAAAATTCTTTTTTTTGTCTGTCAATATGGGGTGCTGTGTGTACATTAATGAGGAAAAAAATTAATTTAAATGATTTTAGCAAATGGCTGCAATATAACAAAGAGTGAAAAATTGAAGGGGGTCTGAATACTTTCCGTACCCACTGTATATTGCAAGATGTTTTGAACTATATTGTATGTTGTCTTTTTTTAATAATTTGTAAATTAAGTGCTGTGAACATGTAATTTAAATGTACACAGTATATATATCAATACATTTTTAAAGTAAAATATGGTATTTTCCAATTTCTGGATGTGCATATTTATGAATTTGTATATTATTGTGTTTGTCATTAAGTTATTCAGTAACTCTGTATAAAAACTAAACATTAATCATGTTGGTTTTTTTTTTAATAGAAAAAACTGACTACATTGGATATTGCTGCAAATAGGGTAAAGAAAATTGAAAATATTAGTCATCTGACAGAACTTAAAGAATTTTGGGTGAGTATGTTGAGCTTGTTTAAAAACCCAGCCACAGGGGATGCACATTTAACTCTGCTACCTCCAGCTCTATCTCCTGCTTTCTGGTCAGTGCCACCATCTCCAGCCCATATAACATAGCTGGTCTCACTACCATCCTGTAGACTTTCCCTTTCACTGCTGGAAGTAATTGACAATAAGAAAAAATTCATACCTTTTCACATTTCTTTTTTTCATTAGTAATTTTGATTTGTCCACTGTCCTGCAATGATCTCAGTATCAAGAAATGCTTCTGCCCCATACCTGCAATAATAAAATGGTTCCTGTCCTGTAAATATATTACCATTGTGTCCCTATAATGAAACACAAAACCAGCAGCTAGTGTGTACATGTTACTGATAGTCATGATTGCACTGTTGCATTTTGTTACTCAAACAAGCTTTGCAGCCCCCAGTTATTGGTAAGTCCCAGCTGACTATGTAGATACCCATTCACAGAAGAAAGCTTCAGTGCTCTGGTAACCAGTAGCAATAAAAAGGTAAGATTCCTTCTGTTAAATGCACAGCAGAATTACCACTTTGTATCTTCTGATCTATAGGAGTGTGAATATACTGATATTCAATTGGTTTTGACCTACAATCATCTCTCTTGGCATCTCTCCTCAACCAGAATTACTGTCCAAGCAATCACACATGAAGAATGTGTTTATTTTAAAAAATAGATTCCAGTTTAGAAAAGGGATAGTGTTGTGTTTCAGCCAGGGTACGTGTCCCAAACTCGGCTGGTATGGGGCCACCTTCCCATTACTGCAAGGAAATCCCCTCAGTCATTGCCCACACTCCATTGTGGTGCAGCACTGAATGTGGTAGGTGGGTTATGAGTGATGAGTGTCTACTGTGTGTTTTTTTTATTTTGTGTTTTTTTGCTACTGTAATAATATCTGATTCTCTGGCTTTTTGTGACATCTTGCTGAGGCGTCATTCATTGCACGGTTGCACTTGGGTACTAATTTGGGATCCAGAGGTGGTTTGTCATGTGGTGGGTGCAGCAAGGTGCTGTATCAGTGCATGCTCCCAACCTTTGTCTCTGTCTCTGTGACCTTTTGCTGTTTTTTGACTTTGCCTTTGGGATTTCATAATGGGACTGTGGTTTTTATTTGGATTGTCAGTTTTGAAAAGAGATGTCTTGTGCTTTTATTGTGCTCATAGCAGCTTCTTGTTAAACCAGTCTTTTTGAGTAATAAATCTTTCTGTAAGATTCTTTGTTGCCTTTTTGGAGTTTTGACAACTCCACCTGGTGGGCATTTTGAGTATTTTTAGTACTGTCATGTTTGGGAGCTTTCTAGTTCATAACAAATAGAAAGCACAGATCAGGACTCAGAGTGAGAAATAAGCTCAATTCATTCAAAAATGCTGCTGCTTCATTTGGCCTGCCCTAATAGGTTGTTCCTTTTCCTCTCTGGTGAGAAGGCTTACACACTTGGCAAGTTTTCAAGTGTAAAACCAAAGCTCTACTGTCTCAACTCAACATTTTTGCCTCTCTTTCTTTAGCCATTGAGGTCCAAACTCTAAGTAGACTGGTCCAATCAAACAGCAGACATTACTCCTATAAAAATCTCTAGACCCACTTAAAGAGGCTTGTGCCCAGGATATACCCACCCTGACTGCCCATCACAATTTTCCTGACCTTGAAATCTTCAGCAAGGAAGGCTGCAGTAAAATGTTAAAATCCAGGTGTGTGAAGTAGACAAAGTCTTATATAAACAGACTTCCAAGCAAGAGGTGCATACCTTTAGACAAGATTTAGATTTTTTTTGTTGGTTTTTGTGTTTGTTTTTTTTTTAACTTTTAATAATTTTTCCTAAAAATTATCCATTTGATTTTTCACTTATTGTACTGTATATTGTGATTACAAAATATGATTAAAAAAATCTCAACATTTATGTCATTAAAAGCTTTCATTTCAACAAAGGTGCATAAATCTTTTGATATCCATAGTATAGTAATTATTTATTATCATTAGCTAAGCTGAGTTTCATAACAAATAAGGATGGTCAATTTTTTTTAATTTTTATGACATACAGTGCCATGGAAAGGTATCCAAAAATTCCACATGTTCTTTAATAACAAATGATTTACACATCTTGTTCTATTCTGCATTTCTTATTTCTAGCTCTCAAGAAGAAAAAAAATTGTCAGCAAATATCTTGTAATCAAAAACATACTCCTATACTTCTTATATAAGTTTCAGAGCGTGCAAAATACTTGTTGAGACACCTTTTGCTATAGTAACAGCTTTAGTGTAGGTGTGTGTCAGCTTTCCATATTTGTTAGTCCACATTTATTTTTAACTACATAGGTGGTGTAATGTTTACACCACATTCAGTGCTTTGAATTTTATCCAAGAAGCCTAATTTTGACTTCATTTGACCATAAGACCTTTTTTCCCAATATTTAGTTGGTCGACTTTAGGCAGGCTTTTAAAGAGTATCCATTTTTTTCTTTCCCCAGTTCCATACAGTTAGGTGTATTGTACTGTCTGTGATTTTTCCTCAATTGCTTCATTCCTTCTTCAAGCACCTATTTTTGACAAATGTCCTTTTTGTAAACAGTGCCTTGCTAGTGAAATGCTACTTTCATTTGTTTGCCATGGAACTAACAGTTTTAAAGGGAGATCCAAATACATTGATACAGCATTGTAATCGTATACAGATATACTGCTTAATGCTTTTATCACTTTATCTATAAAATGTCCTATAGCTACTCACCCTGGCCAATCCAGTCTTATATAATTTTTAGCTGTTAGCTATAATATTTCCATTAGACATGCCCTTTTAGTAAAATTATTGTTCAGTGAGCTTCACACCATCAATATATATATTTTGTCTTTATATATTAGACTGTCCTTCTGTGATGGCATCAGACACAGCAGTTGAAATTTATGAGGCAATAACAAAAGTAAACATTACACCAATAATAATTTCTAGGTAGATAACTAATTTACAATTTATAATTTAGTTTCGGTATCAATCCGAATGTGTTCTTGTTCTGCGCAGAAAACATCCCCACCTATCACTTGTACACTACACTGGTTCTGGTTTTTGCAGTGTAATTATATTAAGCTAATAATTCGAACACGAAGTGCGTCTATACCAGGGGTGCCCACATTTTTTCAGGTCGGAACAATACTTCAGCCTGGTTTTTGAGTTTTTTGTGAAATGATGTCAGATTTGGCGCTTTTTCTCTGTTTTTTTGTGTTGTTCCAATGCACATAAAGGAAATAAACATGTGTATACCAAAACATTTGTAATTGTAACAATTTTCTGGGAGAAATGGTGCATTTTCTGGGAAAATTCCAGGGGTGCCAATAATTTCGGCCTTGACTATATATCCTTGTCTAGTTGATGCTTATAAATAATTACATGTGAAAAATTATTGCAATTTCTCTATATATGAATAAATCTATGCAAAATTTATCTTAATTTTTCTCTATACGTCATTTAATTTTCCATTTAAATAGGTTAATATATTCAGATATTTTGGAGGGTGGCAAATAGAAGCACCACCCTGCCCCGAGCGGCACGAACTCTAGCTACACCACTGTTTGTGTGAATAGCACAGGAATGCAAAAAATATTAATAAGTTGTGTAATATATGTAGAGGAGGAATTATAAAATCCAAAGCACAAATAGCAAAAAAAGCCTTTTACCCTAAAAGTCCCTTTTGCACTTGCTCAAAACAGAACGCACTCATCCCGTCCATCCTGCACTTGTTTGAAACTGTAGTTCTTTACTCAGTCCTTTGTGTTACTTTTTAATGAGTGTCCTTTTACTTTTTTACCACTACTTTCCTATGCTTAACAGAGTAAAAGATGTATGCATGTTGTCATAGATTTCTTTACAGCTAGCTTGTTGCATTCCTATGCGGGGCAACTCTGTAAAATGTTATGTCTAATTTTTTTTAAATGAGTTTTGCCTATTTATCATTCATCTGCTTTCATTATTTAGAATTTACAGGTGGATTAATGGTTGCATGATAATTTGTGTAAACAATAAATACTTGTTGATTTCTAAGTATTAAACCAGTAAATAATACCTGCTTCATAGCCGAAACAACTTTTTTTTTTAATCAAGTTAAATTCTGTTCGTAATTCTTTTCACAGTGATGCATAATGCAAAATCTATAGTACTGAGCACTTAAATAGTAGTTCAGGTTTTTAATGTTCAGCTTCAGATGGGACCATGTGAATTTAATATGAAACCATTTAGCAGGTGTGGAAAATAAATGATGGCTATTGGGGATGGGCTGGGATTTGTCCTGAAAACTGTAGCATCAATAAATTTGTTATGTAGTGATTTAATTCTGAGAATAGATGCAACTTTGAGCTACAAACCCTCTGCTAATATATGAGTTAGGCAACAAATTGATTTGGGGTGCAATTAAAGGGACGCTGTAGGCATCATTTCTAATCCACATACCTTTGCCATGATTATTATGGTGCAGGATATGACTCTGTGAACATCAAGACTCCTCTTACTGCTTAAGTCCTTTTTACTTCAATCATACTTTTCGATGAACAGCAGCCTGGAATAGTTTATTTGTGCTCCAAACAAAATAAAACACGATGTTTACCCTGTAGAACAAAATTGGCATTATTTTACCAGATGCACTACAAATGTTCCTGTTTCTTATGCATTGAATATTTAATCATATATCAGTTTACAAAGATATGAGACACTGAGCCATGAATGCATCAGAGGATTCACAGACTGTATTTTATAGTCCAATATCAAAATCACTGGTATTTTTTCGTTTATAGTGTGTAGTAGCATTTAAAAAAAAAAAAAAACTTTAGCAAAGAATGGATATTTCATGTATATGTATATGTCCTTTTATTTATATATGTATATGTGTGTGTGTATATATATATATATATATATATATATATATATATATATATATATATATATATATATATATATATATATATATATATATATATATATATATATATGTATATATATATATATGTGTATGTATATGTGTATATATATATATGTATATATGTATATGTGTATGTATGTATATGTGTATATATATGTGTATGTATGTGTGTGTGTGTGTATATATATATATATACTTCTCTCTGAATATTCTGCTAGTGTATATATATATATATATATATATATATATATATATATATATAGTATATATATATATATATAATGTGTGTGTGTGTGTGTGTGTGTATATACACTTCCATTTTGGAAACCATTTATTCCAACTTAGGCCTCACCTAATAGTATTGGTTGCAGTGCATACACCAGACCTTTACAAGGTGCTGGTCAGTTTGTTCATATGTACCGTCTCCGTATGGAGATGATTTAAAGTTTTCTGCATGTCTCGTTTTTCTCAGTCATAATTCATAAAACTGTATTCTTAGTATTGTAAGATACAAGATCATATTTTTGTTCTGCTTGCTTGAAAAAGGGTTATGACTATACAGTACTTCCATTCACTAGCAGACCTGGTGCGCTTCGCTGTAGTCGGAATAATTATGTACCTACATGGGAGTTATAGAGCCTCTTTATATACATCATTTTTGGTTTGGCCTCCTGGAGCCAAAATCTATTTTATTTATCTATTTATTTTATCTATGACTAATTCATTCGTGAACATAAAAAATACTGTTCAGTAAGTACCGCATCTAGTAAAGAGTAAATTAGTAAATGAGAGAGGACTAAACACTAAGGAAAAAGAACGACAAGACCGCATCAGCGGCGGAGCTCAGCTCGGAGCAAAATGAAGTGAATGAAATGAGGTGAATGGGAGGGGAGATGATCACGTGACTCCTCCAACCGCCTTATCTCTCCATCCCTCCACAAACACACAAACACAGTCTCTTGAATCCTAACCCTCTTTTATATAAATCAGTAAAGGAGAGAGGACTAAACACTAAGGAAAAGAACGGCAAGACCGCGTCAGCTGCGGAGTTCAGCTCGGAGCGAAATGAAGTGAATGAAATGACGTGAATGGAAGTGGAGATGATCATGTGACTCCCCCACCCGCCTTAACTCTCCATCCCTCCACAAACGCAGTCTTTTGGATCTCAACTCTCCTTTATATATAGATTAAAAATAACATTATGTCATGTTATTATTTGGCATTTTTAGGATCTCTAATTTAGATCCTTTTGATCTCACTCATAAGTGTGTTTTGGGTTCTTGTGCTACAAATTTTTCTTGGTTTTGCTAGCATATATACTATAGTATGTATGTATGTGTGTGTGTGTATATATATATATATATATATATATATATATATATATATATGTGTATGTATATATATATATATATATATATATATATATATATATGTATGTATATATATATATATATATATATATGTATGTGTATATATATATATATATATATATATGTATGTGTATATATATATATATATATGTATGTATATATATATATATATATATATATATATATATATATATATATATATATATATATATATATATATATAATTTTCAAAACTGCAAATAAATTAATATCCCAGTCTCTATTGTTCCAGATTGGATCCAAATTGACCCTCTCTTTGTTGTTTATATTCTGGTTTTTTTTTTATTTTTATTTTGCATAGCATTTTCAAACACTTTTAATCCATTTCAGGGTCACAGGAGACCAGAGCTGGCTGGATACAGCCCTGGAGAGGCATCCGTGCATTGTAATGCTCACACACCCATAGACGGCTTGTTTAGAGTCATCACGTAGATTAACAGATACTGTACATCCTTGTTAATTTGAGAGGAAAAAATAGAGTTGCTGGAGAAAAATCCAAACAAGCACAGGGAGACTATTATTCTATGAGTTGGCAGTACTACCTACCATGCCATTGTACTGCCTTTGTATCAGTCATACTCAAAATATATGCAAATATTTTTTTAATCTATCAGTCTATGTTGTGGCAGATACTGGTAACTATGCCAGGAAATGAAAATATTAATCTCCTGTCATTGGTGAGAAATATATCAGGGTGATACTCCCACTCTCTCTGTAGTTACTCTTCATTAGACAGATGAAATGAGAAACAAACTCATGCTTAGATTCAAAGCAACCAGTTCTACCACTCCACTGAGGAAGATCTTCATTAGCTACCTGGTATGGCAAGCCAAATTAACATTTAGAGATATCTCAAAATGAATTTTGGATATCTTAAAATGTAATTTACTTTTTAAGATATCTGAAACTCGCTTTGAGATATCTTAAAATAATTTCCTTTACATTTTAAGATATCTGCAATACATTTTGAGATATCTCAAATGTATTTCAAGATATCTCAAATACAGTTTCAGATATCTCAAAATAATTGTGTCTGCATTTCAAGATATCTCAAATGAATTTTCAGATATCTTAAATTGACCTTTCATGCATTTTAAGATATCTTAAATGCATTTCAAGATATCTCAAAATCATTTCCTGTAAAATTGCCTATTATTTCAATGGGACTACTTGTTTATTATAAGATATCTTAAAATGTATTTGAGATATCTTGAAATGTGCAGGAAGTCATTTTAAGATATCTTGAAATGTATTTGAGATATCTGAAAATGGACAGGAAGCTGTTTTAAGATATCTGGAAATGTATTTGAGATATCTTAAATTGTATTGTAGATATCTGAAAATGCTATTGAGATATCTTGAAATAATTGAGTGTCCTTTTAAAGATATCTTAAAATGCATTTTAGATATCTTCAAATACAATTTGAGATATCTTGAAATACATTGTTAGATATCTGAAATGTAGCAGAGACCCATTTTAAGATATCATGAAATTAATTTTAGATATCTAAAATGTATTTCAGATATCTGAAAAATGAATTTCAAGATATCTTGAATGCTTTTTAAGATATCTAAATTATATTTCGAGATATCTCAAAATAACTTCCTTCTCATTTTAAGATATCCCAAATTCATTTTGAGATATCTGAAATGCATTTTCAGATATCTTAAAATGACTTCCTGCACATTTCAAGATATCTCAAATACATTTCAAGATATCTTAAAATAACTTCCTGTGTATTTCAAGATATCTCAAATTCATTTTGAGATATCTCAAAATAGACAGGAAGTCCCATTGAAAGAATAGGAAATGTTACAGGAAGTGATTTTGAGATATCTCAAAATGTATTTGAGATATCTTGAAATGCACAGGAAGTTATTTTAAGATATCTTGAAATGTATTTGCGATATCTCAAAATGCACAGGAACGTATTTCAAGATATCTCGAATTGCATTAAAGATATCTTAAAATGCATTTCAGATATTTCAAAATGTACGGCATATCATTTCAAGATATCTTGAAATCTATTTAAGATATCATAAAATGCTTTTTAGATATCTTAAAATAGATGCATTTTTAGATATCTGTAAGTCAATTTGAGATATCTAAAATGCATTTCCAGATATCTTAAAATCCATTTTGAGATATCTCTAAATGTTAATTCGGCTTGCCATATACCTGGAGATTTGGTTCTCTTACCTTGTTACATGCCTTACCTTCTGTCAGCCTAGAAATACTATACAATTGTTGTTATTAGAGGGAAATTAAGATATCATTTCAACAACACATCAAAAAATATGTATGAGAAAGGCAGTAAAACTAGAATAAGCAAGTTTAGACTGGAAACCGAATAAACTGTTACAACTAAATTGTTCATCTTAATAGTTCTATCTCGTGTGCCAAAAACTTTATAAGTTCTTTTGAGTGATAGTTCAGTACAAAGATGTAAAACACAAGGGCAAAGTAGCCTTGGCATGACTCAAAGACAAAAAGGTGAATGTTTTACAGTGGCCCATTCCAAGCCCTGATCTCAATCCAACTGAGAATTGGTGGAACTCTTTGAAAATTATAGGAAACAAGTATTAGTTGTCGAATGTGAAAAACATGGACCAGTTTTGCTTGGAAAAATGGGCCAAACTCACTCCAGAATGGTGTGGAAAACATACTTCCCTCAAACACCATGATGATTATTATTATTATTACTACTTAATATTTGACTGACACTTTTATCCAAATCGACTTACAACATTTGAGATACAACTGGTTAAATTTCTTTTGTTTTTGTTTAATTTTAATTTTTATTTCAGTCAAATAAAGAAGGGGAAAAAAATCTATTCAAACAAAAAACCAAATACTTAATATAATGAAAAACCTGTAAATAATCAGTATTATCGTATTATGACCCAAGTATGAGGATAATAACTAGGCACCATTAGTTACTTCACAGTTTCTCCAAACTAGGTGTGAATCTTATTCTTGTCTCTGTCAATGGGACTTTCTTCAGTTTACTTCTATATCCTCACAGGTGTTGTTTTATCATGTTATCAGATCATCTGTGAAATGCACCTGGCATGAAAGGTACCAACTAACCTCTTGTATTATTTCCTTTTCAGGGACTAGGAATAAATGTCAAAACCAGCTATATAGCAGTGTTACCTGTAACGTCTTACCTGTCTCACTGTCCATATTGTACAGTATTGTACAAGGGACCTCTATTTACTTTCAAACCTCTATTTCAACCCAATTTACTACCAATGAAAGGCCTTACAAAGGTGTCCCCTTGTCACATCTAGACAAGGAATGGGCAATCTTGCTCTTTTACTATAGTAATAGCAGTCAGACAAAGACATTGATTTAAGCTTTCATTTAAAAATTATATTTATTTGCAACAAATCCAACAGCAGCAATACAAAGAATTATACAACCTGGCTAGGTCCATGCGGCCTTAAATCAGTGCTAGCTTACTACTCCCACATTGGTCTGTCCCTTAGTTACAGATTTAAAATATATATATATATAATTTATATTTATAAAAATATATAAATAAATAGTATATAATTTTATAGTGTAATAATAAGTAGTGTATAATTTTATAATACACTACCGTGGCTGTTTGTTTGTCTGTCCAGGATATTAAATCACCTGTAGCTCGCAAACCCTTTCACTTTTTGACCTGAAATTTGGTACACATATACTATGTGACGTCTACTATCCTTTTTCAGGGTGGTGATTGACTTGCAAGGTTATTCCTCTTTTAATTTTTATTTTATTTTATTATAGAATCAACTCTCGGCAGCGGCCAGCTGGGAATTAAAAAAAAAAAAAAACTACTGTACCTAACTGTGCTAAAACACTGAGTCCTCTTTTTACCTTTCATTTTTCACAGAATACATTGCATGCCTGTTCAGGTTGACAAAACGTTTAGGCTAAGGTCTATTACCTGAGATCTGCCAGCTGAACAGGTTAATAAAATGTCTCTCATGTATAGTATGTATACTAGATTACTTTGCAAATGTAACATCAATCATATGTGTATGTGTTTGCTCTGTGATAGACTGGTGCCCTGTCATGAGTTGGTTGCTGGTTTTAATGGATTCATTATATGGATGGATTGGTAAATAATACAATTCCTGATTGACATGCTTCATGAAAAATGAGCTACTATTTTGTAATGATCAAGTAAAAAGTTTGTAATAAGCTAATGCACTCATACCCATCTGATATCTTTTACTTTATCCACACAGATGAATGACAACCAGATTGACAACTTTAGTGACCTTGATGAGCTAAAGAATGCACACGGGCTAGAAACCGTTTACTTGGAGCGCAATCCTCTTCAGAAGGACCCTCAATATCGGCGTAAAATTATGCTGTCACTTCCAAGTGTGCGGCAGATAGATGCTACTTATATTCGTTTTTGACTTACCTGTTAAGGCCTATTTCTCTGCACCCTGTACATGATTGATAAACCGTAATATGCAAAGTATGGGTTTTATTAAGTTGCGGGAAATTTTCAGGATGGTAGTCTTCTAGAAAAATCTGATCATGATCTCTCCACTGAGCTTACTAGCATCTCTTAACAGTGTTTATAATGGTATTTATTCATATGTTATAAATGCACTCCTAAACAAAAATGCAAGAAATGGATTTTGTTCCCTTTTATAACCTTACTGTTTTTAGGCATTCCAGGGACTGACTAGTAACTGCAAGACATATTCTGGGAACAGAGAAAGAGCCTACAAAGATTTTAAAGTCTGAGCAACAAGGAATGTAGTAATTAAAGCTTTATAGAACAATGTTTTTGTTTATTTTAAAAACAGTCTTTAGCTTACAATGTTTTTTCTCATTGTTCAGTCAGCCAGATTGCTTAGGTTTTCATAATTACTTGCGAATGTTCTTTGTGTATTAGTTGAAAATGTCACGAGTGTTTGATCTGAAGGCTTAAATCTCCCTGCAACACAAAGTTACTGTTAACCTTGATTCATGTTAACTTTGTAACCGGTTTAAAGTAAAAGCACTTAATTATCTCTTCTGTCAAAAAAACAATTCAGGATAATTTTATCTTTGACAAAATATCACTCATCATCAAGACAATTGAAGACTAGCAGAATATTTTACATGAAACGGATTTACCAAATTAAAGGATGTGACAGTACTGCATGAACTGCTTTGTTTAGCCTTTTTAATTGTATCACACAATTTCTAATATAAAAAAACTGTACAGATACTTAAAATAAATTTGAATTTAATTTACCTATATCTATATGATTGCGATAGCTTAATCGGCTTCATCACAAAACATTGTTGGGTTTTAAATGGGATTTATGTGGTTCACTAGAAGAGCAATGGTGACTTATGATTATAGCGTGTGATAGACTAATGTCCTTTCCGGGACTGGGTTAGGCCTTGCTCCCACATTCATTAGCTTATAGTTCTAACTGCAGTGCCTGTGGCGGTCACTTTTGAGTTGATTCACTCATGAAGGCTCTTGTCTCCAGCAGAGTGTGCTTGCTGCCTAGGATTGTGTTTCTTACTGATGCAAAACACGCTCAAGCCATATGTAACTCTTTAGTAACCAATGGTGGAAATAATCAGACAAGAGCAATTTGGTACAAAAATTGATATATGTATTTAATTTGTTTAACATTTAGCTTCCACTCCCTAATTACAATGTATTTCTACATACATGTCCAGGCCGGAGAGAAGCCAGTGGAACAGTAGATGCATCAGCCAGTTCTTCAGTAACGAAGGCTTGATGAACCCACTTCATCCAAACCAAAAGAGTGGTCGGCGGCATGAGATGGCTTCTAGCTTCTCGATGATTCTTTTCCAATTTAAATACTCACATATTTGCATATCCATTGAGCTTTTTATGGGGAAACATACTAGGTATGGTTTTGTTATATATGGACTGTGTTGTTTTAAGATCCAGCTAGCACACGGTGCACCTGCTGTAATCACTCATGGCCTCTGCCTGAGAATAACTATCCCTGGGATTGTTCACAGAGAGAACTCTGAATTAAAATCAGAAGCCGCTGACTATTATGACCAACTAGGACAACTAGCCTATCTGAGTCATCTTCCACCCGTTTATGTCCATCTTTCTGTCATGTTCTCTATGTCAGCATATTTGTGTGGTTTCAGGTATAAAATAATGGGTTTGCAATAAACTTCACAGATCACAGTGACACACTTCACACTTTAGGGTTAGCTATTTTTGAAGTTCCTCCTTCGGATCTTGAGGCTTTCTGGTCTGTTCACAGTTAAGACTGTATAGGGTCTCTTGCTAAGTAAATAGACTGTGGTCTCTGGGTGATTAGGGTTCTTAAGAGTAGTGTGGGTCTTGCTTTTACAGCGACTAATGTCCAGATAATCATTTAATGGAAGTTCTGTTCCAATAATACACTCAACTGTTCTGACCATCCTTTAAAGGGTGTCTTTTTCATTTTGTGTGGGATTCCCTAAACTTACAGTGATGCCATAAGCCAGAACACTTTGAATTGTTCTGCTATAAAAGCTGACCAGTGCTTCTTTCCAGATTCTACTTATCTTTAGACACCTTAGATACTGTAGTGTTTTCTTGACAATTGCTCTGGGGTTTGCTGTCCAGATTCAGTTTTTGGTGATGTGTGTGCCAAGTACAGTGACATATAAAAGTGTGGGCACCCTTGCTTAAAATGTCTGTTACTGTGAATAGTTAAGTGAGCAGAAGTTGGAGTGATCACCAAAAGGCACTAAGTTAATGATGACACTTTTCATTTCAGCATTTTATACAAGATTACTGTATTTGTTCTGTACAGTTGTACAATGAAAAAAGGAAAGGAGTGCCTTGCAAGAGTTTGGGCACCCCAAGATATTTGAGGTCTCCGAAACGTTTACCAAAGTCTCAGACCTTAACTAATTTGGAAATCCCAGGTGATGCAAATTGCTAAGCCGTATAATTCTCAGACTCCTAAAACCTTGTCCCAACGACAATCAGCAACCTTAGGCTCTTCTAAGCAGCTGCCTAGGACTGTGAAAAATAAAATAATTGATGCTCACAAAGCAAGAGGAGGCTACAAAAAGATATCAAAGCGTTTTCTGGTAGCTGTTTCCTTGGTTCATAATGTTATTAAGAAATGCCAGTGAACAGGAACAATGGTGGAAAAGTTGAGGTCTGGAAGACGAAGAAAACTTTCTAAAAGAACAGTTCCTTGGATTATTATAAGGGCAAATAAAAACCTCTGTTTGACAGCACAAGACCTTCAAGAAGATTTAGCAGACTCTGGAGTGGTGGTCCACTGTTCTACTGTGTCGCGACACCTGAACAAATATGACCTTCATGGTAGAGTCAGTGGAAGAAAACCTCTTAGCCACAAAATGCAGCACCTGAAGTTTGCAGATGAACATCTAAATAGTCTTGATGCATTTTGGAAACAAGTCCTGAGGACTGATGAAGTTTTTTGACCACCATGTGCAAAGGTATGTTTGGAGAAGAAAAGGAAAAGAACACATCTCCAACTTTTAAGCATAGTGGTGGGTCGATCACAGTTTGAGCTTGTACCGCTCTCAGAACCGGCACGATTATAATGCATGCTGCCCTATTTGAGAGGCAGCAAAAAGGAAAAAAAAAAATCCGGGTCACGAGTGACCAACACTACTTTTCTACTTCCCCACTTCAATTATAGAAACACACTAGTGAAGGCAGGACCAAGCAAAAAATGATTATTGGAAGACAATATATAGGATCACTGTAACAACAACAAAACCTTATATACATAAAATCGCGCTGCAGCGCTTCCCTTCCCCACACAAATCATAACACCAACACATAAAAATATACATTACTAATAAAGACATGAGCCAATGGAAACACACAAAAAAACAATGGATTTATAGTCTTAAATCTTATCTGTACGAGCGTTGATCTCAGTCTGTAGTGGTAAATGAGACGCCGACCATATCTATTGTTCCGGGAAACGTTCTGATTAACAATTCCTTGTGCTTGCCCGTCAAGTCCTATCCCGTATTCCTTCCTCCCGAAAGAAAAAATCATTTGCTTGGAATGAACCCGGGTTCACCTGACGAATCCAAGAGGTGTTAATCCTTTCCCTCGTGCCTTTTTCTGTTATGGCCTCCTTCTCTACTCTTTTTCCCGCCACCTATTTACATTCAGATAGCTCCTCCCCGTACAGTCTGTTGGCCCTCCAAGCCAGGTACTCCCCTCCCTCTGTATAAAGGCCAGCCCTAAACATAAAGGCGTACCACAACAACAAGTAAGGGAAAAGGTACAAACTTACAGGTACATACACATATTTTAGTTGACCGTTACAAGCTTGTGTTTCAGCCAGTGGTACAGAGAACATGACATTGGTAGAGAGAAGAAGGAATTCAAATATTGTAAATACCAGCATGTTGTGGAAGCAAGCTTCACACTATATGTAAAAAAGTTGAAGTTAAAAAGAGGAGGGGTCCTACAAGATAATGATCTGAAACACACCTCAAAATCTACAATGGAATATCTCATGAGGTGCAAGCTGACAGTTTTACCCTCACAGTCTCCTGACCTAAACATCATTAAAAATCTGTGGATAGATCTCAAAAGAGCAGTACATGCCAGACTGCTCAAGAATCTTGCAGAATCAGAAGCCTTTTGGAAGGATGAATGGCAAAAAATACCTCAAGTAATAATTGAAAGACTCTTGGCTGGCTATAGGAAGTGTTTACAAGCTGTGATATTTGCCAAAAGGGGTGTTACTAAGTACTGACCATGTCAGGAGCCCAAACGTTTACTTCAGGCCATTTTATTTTTTTTTATTATTTTTTACCACTGAATTACGGAAATAAAAGTATAATCTTGCTTAAAATATTACAAAAATGTGTCATCTTCTGTGGTGGGCTGGCGCCCTGCCCAGGGTTTGTTACCTGCCTTCCGCCCTGTGTAGGCTGGGATTGCCTCCAGCAGACCCCTGTGACCCTGTAGTTAGGATATAGCAGGTTGGATAATGAATGGATGGATATGTCATCTTTAACTTTATACCTTTTGGTGATCAGTTCATCTTCAGCTTACTTAACTATTTACAGTAAAGCACATTTTAAGGAAGTGTGTCCAGACTTTTGCATGCCACTTTAACTTGTTGCAGTTGACTTGCTTAACTCCAGTGCCATTAATGTAAATTGGCTGGTGAGATCCGGTTTTCTTTCTAAAATCCAAAATTGGTTGTTTTGTTTTTGGGATGGTGAGTATCAAGTCACTTTCCTTGCCATACATGGTCAGGTTTCTGATAATCTGTCAACACTCAGTTTCATCATTATTATGGATGAGACCAAGGACTGTTGTGTCGTCTGCAAATTTATATATTGTTATTGTAAGTGAATTTGCAGTCATATGAGTATAATGAAGAGGGTTTTGGACTTAAGCAACAGCCTTGGGGTGCTCCTGTGCTTACTGTTATTAAGGAGGATGTCACACTTTCCTCACTACTTGTGGGTCTGTCAGTCAAGAAGACCAATGTTCAGTTGCACAGAGTACTGGCAAGTCCAAGTCCAGTGAGCTTCAGCACAAGCTTGGTAGGTCTGATGGCATTAAAGACTCAACTGTAATAAAGAAACAACATGCGAACATATGTATTTTGTTTTTCTAAATTCAAGGGAGCAGTGTGTACAGCAAGGTAGGGTAGATACAAACTGGAAATAAAAAAGAAGAAAATGTAATTGCCAAAAAATGCAACAGCCAATTCTTGTACAAACTCTTTGTGGTAAGTAGCCCATGATAAATATCCTATTTTTCTTTCTACTTTATTTTTAAAATGGACGATATTCTGTTTTCATTGCTGAATAAAATTTAATAGGGTCAATTACTTCTTATTAAACAATGTAATTGAAAAACAAATTTTCCCCAGTACTCAACAATATTGTAAGATTTCACAGAAAGTAATTGAAATTTAATAGGCAACCTTGGTATTTGCTGGTCTTTAAATAAGTATGATAGAATTGTATGGCATTGCTATGTTTTTTACAAAGTAATTTATTTTTTAGTCACTGATTTTTTTTTTTTTTTTTTAAAGTAAAATCTTGGCTTGATAATGACTGAAATGTTATGAACAAATATACCATCAGGGAAAAGAAAATCTAATTTACATATTTTTTGATAAAATATTTGGATAATCTTTGACACTGACAATAATAATAATTATTTGTATGTAATTATACACAAAATTATGTTTGTGTATGATGTATTTTAATGAGCTGGCATGGAGTCCACGGTTTGTTCATACCTTATGCTCAGGATAAAGCCCTGAATTAGATTATTATAATGGATAGATGGAGAAATGTCTGTTTATGGGGAACAGCATAGCCCAGGTATGGACCTTATAAAACAAATAGTAATCCTACATAACTACTGCTTCTAATTATATTGGATTCAGTTAGTTTAAAAGTTCATATTATTTGAGGCAGAAATATATAACAAAATAGATATTAAAATTCAAATACAGCCAAAATAGTAATTGCAACTTATTTATTTTAAATTAGACAAGTTGAAAACAAGTGTAACCTGTAAATAACCCTTAAATTAATTTTTTGTTATTATCGTAACATTACTTTGTGTCTAGTCAGAAGACCTGTATGTGTAGTACAAAAAAAAATACTTCTCATTTGCCAATCGTTTGGTAATATTTATGGCATTCTTTAATATAACGTTTGCCGGATATGCATCTGTTTTACCATAGAAGGGTTCTAGGTGATCTCATCCTAACAAAGTTATATGTCCTCCACCCCAGCTCTTGTTCTCTTCATTTTTCACTCACCTGGGGCCTCATGTATAAACGGTGCGTACGCACAGAAATGTTGCGTAAGAACTTTTCCACGTTCAAATCGCGATGCATAAAATCTACACTTGGCGTAAAGCCACGCACTTTTCCACGGTACCTCATACCTTGTCGTACGCAAATTCTCTGCTCGGTTTTGCAAACTGGCGGCACCCAGCGTCAAAGCAGTGCTACTGTTCCTGTGTGGTTACACCTTATTTTCCTGACGCGGCTTTATAAATACACCGAAACTAACCGCATATTTTTTATTAGTGTAACACATCTGATTGTAATTAACTTGTAACAATAATATATAATGGTCCAGGGAATAGCCATAGTATTCCAAATACCATAACTGCTTTAGCGTTGTTACTCTCACTTCTCCTTCTTCTTCTTCTTCTTTCTGCTCCTCCCGTTAGGAGTTGCCACAGCGGATCATCTTTTTCCATATTACTCTCACTGCACGACTCGGAGTATTTATATCACTGTATCTGAGTGTGAATCACAGCAGCAGCTGATCGGAAAGAGAATTATCGGTATACAGCTTTAAGGACACGCTGTCTCAGCTACTGCAAAACGTTTTAAAGCCTTTCCTGTACGGACCTCGCGGTTCAGGAACAGTTTCATCCCAAGAACTTTAAATGCATTCAATCAATTGCACCTTGTAGAACTGTTAGGACTTATAAGTACAATCACCCCACTGTAAACTTGCACTACAGTTATAATATCGCACAACCTGAGCCACTTTATAAAGCGCGTATTTACATATGATGATGATATCATTTTTAAGGTGAAATGCAGCAAAATATGTTTATTATATTATATAGATAAAACTTTAATTTCATTTAAATAATCTATATTCTTCACTGGGAGTGTCGTTAAGGATAGAATAATTAAACATGTACTACGAAGATATTTCAATGTTCTTTAACTGCTGCAATAAATTATTTAATCGAAGTGAAACACATGTTTAATAACGTGCTTTAACTCCTATCATCATGAAAATGACATCACGTATACATCTCAGTATTTTAGTTATTCAGAGAGCAGTAATATCACAAATGTAATGGATTCTGTGTCCAGTTGGAGGAAGAGAGCCGGTTTAAGAAGCAAGTAGTGATTCACACGCACAGAGCACATAGAAGATCAAATACAAAACAAATTATTTAACGTGCTACTTTAATTACGATGTGATTTGAGAAACTGGTTAATTAAACGATTTTAAGATGAAGTTTATGATGTTCTACTTTAATGACAAAATAAACTATGTGATTAAAGTGGAAATGTCGAGATTGAAGTTGACGTTTTGTGCTTTTTCCCCACCGTGTGCCTTTTTTTTCTCTGTACCCTAAAAAGCTTTCATATGACACTCAGACAGTGGGCTACAACTCGCCTTTTCACGGCGACTGATATCTGAGCTTTCAAGTTTCTCCAACACGCTATGTCACTCGATCTACTTCCTTTTATTGATTATACCACGGTTTATTTGAACAAATATAGTAGTATGTTTTTCCTTTGCCTCCACTTGGTATTCGCTGAAATTCTTATATTTTTCCCCGTGCTTTTCACATTGTCTTTTCACAGAAGGCTGAGCTTAAGGGCGATTTATATTGATTTGCATATTCAAAGAGGTGTAATTCTGGGAGGATTTGGGGCGTTACATAAAGCGCGTGCACGAGCGTTAGTTTTCAAGCTGATCGGGATTTATGTAACGGAAGAACGTGGAAGTTGGAGTACGCACAGATTCCTGCATCTGGATTTTTCTGTGCGTAAGCACATTTCGGCTTTTGTGCTTACGCCATGTTATAGTGCGAGTTCTACGCACGGCGTTATACATGAGGCCCCTGGCCTGGAAGGAGACACAGCCTACCACCACAATACTCTTCAACCTGGAACTAAATGGATCTGTTCTGCACCCAGAACTGACTGCTACTATACTTCACATCTCCTTTTAGAGGATGTCTTCTCTTTATTCATTTATGCTCCATGTGGCAGAATAGAGCAATCATTAAATGCAAACAAGGCAATTTGTTCATTCATTATAGTCTTTAACATTCGTAAATATCCTTAATGTGCCAAAAAGCAAAAGCAAATAAAAAGGTAAATGGGTGTAGAAAATCGCCATACATAGTGGAATTTCTGTTAAGGGCTGTTATAGACGATGCTGGCTGACACACCCAATGTGTGTGGTGATCAGTTTTTTAAGGTTGTGTTGCTGCATCTCCTTGGCTATGTTCTTCACGGTTCTTCCTCTCTCTTCAATTCAGTTCATATAGGTTAGAAAAAATAGTGAACACATTGGCATTTACAGTGTCATTTTGTTTATATCTTGAATCAGTAGTGAATCTGTTTAGTTATCCAAATGTAGCTCGATAATGCCAAAGAATGGCAGAGTCATGAACAAGTTCTGTTTCTAGATAGCAAGCATATAAGACCCTTCACCCAAAGACTAGCCCGTGACAAACCTGAGTAAGAACTTTGTTTCAGTTATGAATACTAGTGAGAACCTGGACTGATCTCCTAGAGAAGTTTAAAGTATGAGTTTACCAACAATACTACTACAAATCCTGTGGCCATTGGTCTTTCATGAGTTTCCTATCTTCATCATTCTAAATTTAGGGAGTCCGCTGATAGCTGAGGAGATAGCTAGGTCTATCCAGGAACTTATAAACTGGGACTCATTCTTAAAGTACATCTTGGAAGAGTTCAAAATGTTATTTGCAAGGGAAGAGTTACAGTATAGGAAGTCAACCAGCATTAAAGCTACAGGGAAAAGGTATTGATTACGACCAGTTGAAAGGGCAGAAGTATAATTGCTTGAAGGAGTCTTGGTAGGTGGAATGGCTAAAGAAACAGAAAAATTGGAAGTCTTTGTGACCCCACACTATGACCGAGCCCCCTGTGGCAGGAACAGAGGCAGCTAGTCCAGGAGTAGCTGAGGGAGTTTGCCAAAGGCAAAACGTCATGCAGAGTAGTGGGAATGAAACAACAAGGTGGCCAGGCAAGGTGGGATCAAGTTTAGGAGAGAAAGATCATATGGAACCACACCTCTTTTAAGTTGTTTGTCTAAGCAGTTTAAGATGTTCCTCCTTCAATATCTACCCTCAACTGCTGGAGCTTGTGGGAATTTTCAGCTTTTCCCTTATGCCAGAGAAGACGGACCCTAGAATACATCTTCAGGAGCTGACCATAATCACTCAGTAAATGAAATATTAATAACAGCCGGTGAGCTATTAACCACTGCTCAGGGCAGATCGCTCAGATATCGCAGTATGATATAGAAACCATTCTTAAACACCCAATACCATCATATTAATGTAAGAGACCTTTTAGTGGAGGAGAAAGAAGTGTAAGGGTCTGGTTAGGGACTACTATACACAAAGCTGTAGGGCCTAGAAGCATGCAGGTGTAAGTAGGATACAGAGGCTCTGCAAAACCAATTCAGCACTTGGGGAAATGAGGAATATGCAGGCTGCGGAGAGTGCATTGAGGTCACTCAGGATCAAGAGAGCAAATCCTTGGGCGACTGCTGCTGCTAGGGCACTAGATGGTCTGGAATGACCTCTGATCAGTTGCCAGCACAAGAGTGTATAATGTCAAAAGACCTCAAACACCTGAGGTTGCCAATAATTGATTGTGCCCTTGCTTATGGATGATATTTCATGGTAAGTGCAATCCAACCTGTTGACTACATTAAAATGCAAAACTTATGCAAATGAGCTATTTAATTTTTGCATGGTTTGATCATATAATTAAAAACATATCAACCAAATGATTGATTGCTTTTCACTACGAACTACGAACTGACATGTTTATGTCAGTTTAAAATACAATACAAGAGTGCATTGCATGTTAATTGATATGTCATAACCCAGAGACAACCTCTTGGAATATGAAAACAGGGACACCAAGAACCTCATCCTCCTTCTTGTCACCTATAACCCACATCTTGAAGCACTTTGAAAAGAACTCCAGCCAATACTAAATAATGATGACACGCTGAGAGAACCTCCCCTCCTTGCATACAGACAACCACCAAATCTACAGCAACTAATTGTCCAAAGCTCCCTGAGTGAACCAACAGTACAGCTCGCTGCCTACAGAAAAGATGTGAAACGTGTGCTCATATTTACAATACAGATTGTTATGTTATACCACACTGCCGACAGATGATGCTGTTCAACTAATGTGGTCTAGAAATATCCCAACACTGCACTCCATGTGGGAGAAACTGGACAAACACTCCAGCATGGCATAGCAATAAGGATGTTCGCGTAGGAGTTCACTTCAGGGTACTGTGAGAAGGACTTTAAAGTCCCAGTGCTTATGAGCAACTTCAAAACACAGCAAAAGAGAAACTATTGGGAAGTTAAACTGATGCTAAAATTTAACATATTACAACATGGTTTAAATAGAGACAAGAGTTTTATGACCAGATATGAAGATTATTTACATCTCTCAGACTGATAACACTGTATGGAAAAGTCATCAAAAACTTCAGAAGCCTTTGTTGGAGAGTTATCTTATCAAAAGGTCTTCTCTATAAATTGTTCTCCTCTCCTGCTAAATGAATTTAAGGCTGTATAGGTTTTTTGTTTTTTTTTTACATTAGAGATTAACCAAAAGTCTTTGCCTTTCTTTTGTTTATGACATGCTATATTTGAACATGAATTAAAGTACAATATGCTTTTTTATTGAATTTTGCACTCACATGAAAATTGCATGCCATCATAAAAAGGTATCCACTGTATTGGTTGATATGTTTTTAAATTATAACGCTATAACGCTCCAGAATTTAAAAGTCCATTTGCCTTTGTATTCCATTTCAATATAGTTAACACGTTGGATTTTATTTAGTTTTGGCAGGAATAATCCTCTATACAGGGTGGTCCAGATCTAATTATGTAGATCCAGATCGTCTGGATGACTTTGATTTATGCCGGGATGATTCCAGTTCGGTGCAAAGATGATTCTTCATGTCATCAGTTCGCACACTTCTCGGTGGTCCGGGATTTTTCGGGTGATTTTCTATGTAATAAGCTTAATAAGTTATAGCATAATGAAAATTACATAATTAGATCTGGACCACCCTATACTTGCTAAGTGTCATGAGATGTTCAATTACAAAACAATGAGGATAACATGTCTTATCAAAGAACCTAATGCCAGGTAAGAGTTTTTTCAGTTCATACTGGTTTTCTTTTGATTTTATAATATAGCACATAATTTAATGAGAATTTAAATTAGTATGTTTCCTAAATATATGAACAGTTATCAATTAACAATTACTGTAATACTAATTGGAGGAAAAAGTCCCTGGATTTTCAGACGAATACTAACTAAATTAAAACTTACATTACCAGTTATATCCATCCATCCATTATCCAACCTGCTATATCCTAACTACAGGGTCACGGGGGTCTGCTGGAACCAATCCCAACCAGCACAGGGCGCAAGGCAGGAAACAAACCTCGGGCAGGGCGCCATCCCACCACAGGGCACACACCAAGCACACTCTAGGGACAATGTAGGATCGGCAATGCACGTAACCTGCATGTCTTTGGACTGTGGGAGGAAACCCATGCAGACTCAGAGAGTGTTACTGAAATTTACATTTTCCAGTAGTTTGTGATGGCACATAATAATTATAAACCTACATATTTTGTTTTAAGTGGGGTAATTGTGATAACTGGAAAAACCATTGACAAAATATTTATATGACTTTGTAGGCAAACTAATCTGTCTACAATTTCTAAATTTTCTTTGCAGTAAGTATAAAAGTTACGGCCAAATTTAAAGTATAGTGGGGTTGGTCCTGAGGAATCTATGCTTTTCACACATATGCATTCAGAGAGGCAAATAAATGGGGAAATCAATGTTTTATGTGCACATGCACTTTGATTATACCTAAAAATAGTAATTCAATTTGTAAAAGTATTTTTTTTCCTTATACATTTGTTCTATCTTTCAGTATAGCTTATATAAAATAATACATTTTCTGGTGCACCCAGGCAATGGATGGTATTTCTACTAATTTTTAAATTATAATGTGAGCTAATTCAGCTTAGTTATTGAGCTACAGTGTTTTAAAGCCCATCCTAACAGCACGGGATGTGAGTACATTGCAGGGCACACTGATTAACTTAATGAGCTTTAGAAAGAATGTTCACGGTGCACAGACAGTGCTTGAGCTGGGTTTTGAACCCGTGAGACAGCATTGCTTGTCACTATCTCTCTGCACCAAACCTTAAGATAATTCACATTTATAATGCTCACCCTATCTCCTTTCTTGTCTTTTACAAAAACATTTAAAGATTTCAGAATTAAAACAATTTATTTTCAATCTCTCTAAAAAAAATTGATGAACTAGGGCCTTGTAGGTGTGAGTGCCCTGTCATAGAAGACAGACAGTGTGATGCAGGAGAGAAATTGCATTGGACTTGAAACTTCAAGGCTAATGGTTCACTTCTGGTCTATAGCCCACTGTCTAATGCTGAGCAAGTAATTTCAATCAGCATGTGCTTTAATTGCAAAAAACAAAACATCATCTTGCATAAGGGCATCAGGCTAATGTATACTGCTCAAAAAAATTAAAGGAACACTTTTTAATCACAGTATATCATCAAGTCAATGAAACTTCTGGGCTATTGATCTGGTCAGTTAAGTAGCAGAGGGGGTTGTTAATCAGTTTCAGCTGCTGTGGTGTTAATGAAATTAACAACAGATGCACTAGAGGGGCAACAATGAGATGACCCCCAAAACAGGAATGGTTTAACAGGTGAAGGCCACTGACATTTTTCCCTCCTCATCTTTTCTGACTGTTTTTTCACTAGTTTTACATTTGGCTACGGTCAATGTCACTACAGGCATGAGGCGATACCTGGACCCTACAGAGGTTGCACAGGTAGTCCAACTTCTCCGGGATGGCACATCAATAGGTTCCATTGCCAGAAGGTTTGCTGTGTCTCCCAGCACAGTCTCAAGGGCAAGGAGGAGATTTCAGGAGACAGGCAGTTACTCTAGGAGAGCTGGACAGGACCGTAGGATGTCCTTAACCCATCAGCAGGACTGGTAACTGCTCCTTTGGGCAAGGAGGAACAGGATGAGCACTGCCAGAGCCCTACAAAATGACCTCCAGCAGGCCACTGGTGTGAATGTCTCTGACTAAACAATCGGAAACAGACTGCATGAGGGTGGCCTGAGGGCCCGGCGTACTCTAGTGGGCGCTGTGCTCACTGCCAGGCACCATGGAGCTCAATTGGCATTTGTCATAGAATACCAGAATTGGCAGGTCCACCACTGGCACCCTGTACTTTTCACAGATGAGAGCAGGTTCACCCTGAGCACATGTGACAGACGTGAAAGGGTCTGGAGAAGCTGTGGAGAATGTTATGTTGCCTGTAACATCATTCAGCATGACCGGTTTGGTGGTGGATCGGTGATGGTCTGGGCATATCCATGGAGGGATGCACAGACCTCTACAGGCTAGACAATGGCACCTTGACTGCCATTAGGTATCGGGATGAAATCCTTGGACCCATTGCCAGACCCTATGCTGATGCAGTGGATCCTGAGTTCCTCCTGGTGCATGACAATGCCTGTACTCATGTGGCAAGAGTATGCAGGCAGTTCCTGGAGGATGAAGGAATTGATACCATTCACTTGTCCTCACGCTCACCTGACTTAAATACAGTAAAACACATCTAGGATATTATGTTTCGGTCCATACGACGCCACCAGGTTGCTTCTAAGACTGTCCAGGAGCTCAGTGATGACCTGGTCCAGTTCTGGGAAGACAGAACACCATCAAATGTCTCATTAAGAGTATGTGCCAACGTGGCAGGCATGCATACAAGCACGTGAGGGCCATACAAACTACTGAGTACAATTTTCAGTTGCTGCAATGAAATTTCGGCAAAATGGACTAGCCTGCCGCATCATTTCTTCACTTTGATTTTCGGGGTGTCTTTGAATAAAGCCCTCTGTAGGTTGATAATTTTCATTTCCATCAAATGATGTGGTATCCTTTCATTTCTAACACATTACCCAGTCCATATCAGTATAGATACAGTATATCCAGCAGGGTCTTTTCCCCATTGAGATCTGATGTGTTTTCAAAGTGTTCCTTTAAGTTTTTTGAGCAGTTTACAATATCAATAATAAGAGTTGGGTGACTCATCTAGACTTTCTTCTTGCCTTCCACACATTACTCCAGGGAAAGGCTACTGCATTGTAATTTAAAAATTTGGAATAACGGATAATGTTACTAGTTGGACGGTATGTGACTGTTAGGCCGCATTTATAGGGACTAAATTGAAGGGAATACAGTAAGTGGTTGTAGGAGGAGCCAAGGGAATCACATGTCTCTCTGTTTCCTCCACGGCTGAGAAGTCACTGACCTTCCTAAAGAAAGATGTCTCACACTTGCTCCATCCACCTCAGCAACTGCCCTTCATAAGAAATGGTCCTGCTCTACTTACCAAATCTGTTTTTCTGCTGGATAGGAGCAGGATATGTTTTGTCATCTCATTTTCATTGATGGAATAATCACACACTTTCAGCACTTTGCAGATATCCTCAGCAATAAATTGGGATCATCCTACTTGGGAACCCAACCACTGTTTAATTCGAGGTCATGATATTTCAGAACATTACAAGATGTTAGATGAAAGCAGGCCTTTCACCCAATAAAGTTCGCCAGTCCTACCCACTTAATTCTTCTGAAATAACATCATCTAGTTTTGAAAGTCCCTAACGTTTTACTGTCTACCACACTACTTGGTAGCTTATTCCAAGTGTCTATCGTTCTTTGTGTAAAGAAAAACTTCCTAATGTATGTGCAAATTTTACCCTTAACAAGTTTCCAACTGTGTCCCCTTGTTCTTGTTGAATTCATTTTAAAATAAAAGTCTCAATCTACTGTGCTAATTCCCTTCATAATTTTGAGCAGTTCAATTTTGTCCTTTCTTCTCTTAAACTGAGAAGGCTCAGCTGTATTAATCTTTCTTCATATTTCATCCCTTGTAGCCCTGGAATTAGGCTAGTCACTCTTCTCTGGATTTTTTCTAGCGCTGCTATGTCCTTTTTGTAGCCTGGAGACCATAGCTGCACACAGTACTCCAGATGAGGCCTCACCAGTATGTTATAAAGCTTGAGCATAACCTCTTTGGACTTGAACTCCACACATCAGGACGCTAAATAACCTACCATTCTGCTAGCCTACTTAATGGCTTCTGAACACTCTGGAAGTTGATAGTCACGTGTCTCCTACAATTCCTAAACCCTTCCCATAAGGTGTCATTTTAAAGTTTCAGACATCCGTTACAATTATAACATTTTTACTTAGTACATACAATATTCTGTATTTACTTACATTAATTTTCTTTTGATACAAATCTGCCCAAGCCTGTATGCTGTACAAGTCCCTCTCTAATGATTCAACGCATTCTGGATTATCTGCCATTTCACCTAGTTTTATAATCATCTGCAAACTTAACCAGCTTGTTATTCATATTCCTTTTTAGATCACATAAATGTATATATTAAAAATAGTAGCAGTCCTAGCACTGACTCCTGTGTGCCAAAACTCTTAACATCAGCCAGTTCTGATCAGGTTCTTCACACTTCCCTTTTTCTTGGGTTTCCACCAGTGTTGCACCAATCACACCATACAACCTGAGTTCCACTTCTTTTAGTTTGACCAGAGGCCTCTAATGTGGTACCTTATCAAAAGCTTTATTAAAATTAGGATAAATAATATCATATTCAACTATCTCATCATATGCTTGTGTTGCTTTCTCATAGAATTCCAGCATATTTGTAAAGCATGACCTCGCCTGTTTGAAACTATGCTGGCTGTTCACTAGCATACCAGTTCTTGCCATGTAATGCTCAATCTTTTTCTTAATAATTCCAGTAATTTACCTGTGATGCATGTTAAGTTTACTGGCCTGTTCACAAAATGCAATATTTGGGTTTTAGTCTGGTCAGATTGTTTCAACTGTAAAGTTTGTCATTTGCAGCTTAGTTTGTGTCTGATCATTGCTGTACCTCATGTGTCCAGCTCTGCTAGTCATGCTGATCAACCACCATCTCTGTATATAATCTTCATTTGGATCTTGATCTTTGTTTGTCCGTGAACGAATTAGAAGAAGAAGCACTAGATAGCAGTAGAGAGACAGCTAAAACATAGGCATTGCATTAAGAATCTCTTCCAGGCTTATACTGTACTACTGAAGACTGTAGTACTCCAGTCACACCTCAAAACACAGACATTCAAAGTAAACAAATTGTTGTGCTTTAAATTAACTAAAGAGATCTTCATTTAGATCTTTATCTTTGTCCGCAAATTCCACGCATGTGTAGACCACCTTCCAGTTTAGTACGTTGTTGTTACTCACGGATGTCAACAATGTGCCGGAATAACGAAAGGGGAGGTGGACAGTTTTATGCTGGTTAGCTCCTGAGGCCTGGTTAGAGAATAAGATTGCTGAAGATAAAAGGTACATGCCTACGTAACATATGAATAAAAGAAAGACAGTGGGTAAAATGAATGACAACGTAACAGCACGTTCCGGAAATTATTATTGTTACTTTGTAGCCGGCGAGTGCTGCACGTCTCACAGTTGTACTTTGGCTTGCTCAAATGTCAGTGAAGTGATCCCTATTTATGCTTTAAAGAGCCTGGATACCTATGGGTCCCCTTTTATAACCATTGCTCCGTGTATATTGCCTTACTCTTTGGATTGCTACAAAGCAACCTGCGAGATTGGAGAAAGGTTAAGAAGAGATCGTGAGAGGAAACAAATGCATCATGAAAATGAGACGGACTGTGAACGGACAGAAGCAGAAATGCTCCTACACCACCACATAATTACGATTCGGACAGTGATTCCGAGTAGGCCGTTCCTATCGAATCAGTATCCAAGGGTTTTCTTTTGTAATTTTGTTTCCCTTATAAAAAATCATAATGCTGTGCGACAAAGGGCCCAGTTCACGACTGGCAGCTGTGTTTAAACAGGGAACCCTTCACAGACAACTTTAACACATGCAACGTAGTTGGGCACACATGGCTAGTGTCTATATAAAGTCATTTATTTCAATCTCTTAGTATCTCAATGAAGGAGTTAACAAAGATGCATTACATTAAAGCAGTGAAAGGCAACCTTTTTCGAGTTGCGGCCAAAAATTTTCTTTCGCGGCGCATCTGAGGAACTGCCCATAAATAAAGTTGTGACGACACAATCTATGGACAATCTCCAATAAAAACAGTTAATTTTATAAGTTTGAAAGACATTTTATTAATAAAGGAATCAAAAGATAAATCTTTAATTAATGTGAACGTTGAGATTGCTTTTCAGCACATATGAGATTGATGCGAGGATCAATTTTCGAAAGACAGACGCGCATTTCCTTTTCGATCATTTGAAGTCTCTCGCGTTTCTTAGACTTCATTTCCGTAAGGGTTCCGTTATCTGCTTTTCCAACATAGAATATATATTTTTTAAACATTATCTTTTTAATCAACCAAAAGTTCAAAAACGCTAGCAATTTTAAATATTTTACAAAAAGTTTTCGCGGCGCCCTTAGAAAATTTGCACCGGTTGCCCGATAATGCATTAAAGTGTGAGTTTATCAAATGACATCAAACACTGCAGAAAAGCACATCTTATTTAACTTTGCCTGGATTCACTACATCAAGACGTCCAAGTTTGCAACATCTACCTTGGTCTACAACTGTCTTTATGATATGCAGTATGGTGTCTGTTCCATTTCTGTGTGTTGTCATGATTTGTATTACTGTTTTGATTTGTTTGATGCTCTAGGTGTGATGGCTTAAGGTTTTGTTATTTTTATACGTTTTTTTGCAGTATTTCTGATACCACAGAAGCCCTGAGTGGAATATTTGTCATCTGTTCCAGAATTGTCAAAACTATAAAATGCTGTTGCTTGTTACATCACTGCTGGTTGCACATCTGAACCATTTAAAAAATTGTTTTACAATTGCAAATTGCTTGGAGTGTCACATGATGGGCTTATCAAGATAATTGTTTCTTTGTGGTAAGTAATTGTCACTTTGTCAGCTATTGTCATGTGTACAGATTCTTGCCTGCATGTGCTTATCAACATGAAACATGTTACCACTCTCCGGCATCATAATTAATCAGTATTACTACCTTACCTCAAAATGTCTGTGTTCAAAACTTGAAGATGTTAAGCATTCATAAAGCTGTGCTTATACAGTAGTTTAAGTGTTATTTCAGCAGTTATTGTAATGGAAGCAATCACTTGAGCTGAAATCCTGACTATGGAAATGTGTAGATCTGTCCTTCCTTCTTCTGAATCTCTCTCTCTTCCATTAGTAGCAGCGACACCGGACATATCCTATACTGGGGGTGCAGAAGCAGAAAATGACTCTGGACAGGATGCCAGTGATATCCAGCCATGCATTTCCTGTACCGTCCTTATCTGCAATTAGAATCGGACAACTATCTGTGTAAGAGCATAGCTACAATAATAGGAGATTAGCTTAAAACAGCTTTTATTAATTCATACCTAGAAAATGTTATGTAATTAGTATTTATGTTTTCTACAATTTATTTTATTCTGTTTTCATAAGAATGAATGCTTAGAATGATTTGAAATTACGTTGTTTCTGCCTAGTGTCTCATGACTTACAAGTATGACAAAACCCCCACATATAATTTAACATTCGACTCATCTTGATACAGTATCTAGTTATGCAAGATGTTGATCTTTTTAGAGTTTCTCTTTTATTTTTGTCTATTTAGGCTTAAAAGACGCTCATTTTTAGGCCATTTTTGGACAATAATCTCTGCAGGACATTACACTCTTATAATAAAGAGTAAACCAATAGAGGTCTTCAGAAAAAGTGATCAGACAGACTTGCAGTTGTGCTTGTCACATCAATCTGACCCCAAGGATTCATCCTGTAATGGGACTGGTAATATACTCATATGGAGTGTTGTTTTTTTGCTATGTCAAGGTTGCTAATCATAAATGGAATATTTGATTCTGTACCAGTTTTCCCAGCTCTCTCTAACAGACACTCCCAGAAGATTAAAATTGACAAAGCATGTGGGGTATCAGTTTAGACTTGGTCAGTGATTACAAATGTTATGTTATTTTTGATACTTTACAAGGGACCTCTATCAGAGGGTGAAAAATGACACATTTCTACTACAATCAGAAATATTTACACTTCAAAAATTTAAATTGAGGCACACATTTTAATATTTCAAATATACGTCACTATTCCTGTTTATTATGTACTTAAAGTAAATCATTAAATTTCTCATAAATACCGCAAATTAGGGCAGCCAATGCTAATTCAGACTTTTTACATATTGCTCTATTAATTTGATTATCATAATTCTAAAAATGTTTTAGAGATTATAAGTTGCCAATAGGTGACACGGTGGTGCAGTGGTAGTGCTGCTGCCTCAAATTAAGGAGGTCAGGGTTTGGGTCCCAGGTCCCGTTTGCTTGTTCTCCCTGTGTCTGCATGGGTTTTCTACAGGTGCTCCAGTTTCCTCCCGCAGTCCAAAGTCATGCAGGTTAGGTGAATTGGTGATCCTGAATTGATCCTAGTATGTGTGTTTGGGATGCGTGTATGTTTGCCCTGCGATGGACTGGCACCCTGTCCAGGGTTTGTTCCTGCCTTGCACTCTATGCTAGCTGAGATAGACTCCGGCACGCCGTGGCCCTGTTCAGGATAAAGCAGTTTAGAAAATGACTGACTGACTAGGTTGTCATGGATCATTTTCAGAGATCAGATCAAGCAGGTGATATCATTTCAGGACACAAAGGGGAACTGTCAATATCTGTTCTGTCTCTTCCTGACACAGCTCTGAGAAGATGCCAGGTGAGGGCACATGACGTGTACAAGAAAGACCCCGCTCCTTTCAGTCCCAGCGTTATTTAGTCAGTCAACCCTGGAAGGAGGTGTCATTTCTTGGACGCAAGCATATGCGGACGGAGCTTCCAATTACCGATCCACTCTTAGAATGAGCTAATTATAGAGATTCCCTTAAGAGGCATTAATTGCAAGCTATAGATGGCAATATTTTTTGTTCACATTTATGCTTACTTGTTCGCAAATTAAACAATTGTTGCCCGATGTTGTTGGACATTGTGAATTTACAGTGATTGCAAAGTACATTCTCCATCATTGCTGAAGATCTCTCTTGGTCTACTAACACCTTTAATTATAGTAAGAACAGCACAGAAATGACTTTACTATTTTGAGGCAGCAGTGGAGAGTGAACTTGCCCCAGAAGCTGCTTATCAACATTTACAAGTGTGCTATGGAAAGCCTATTAACCTAATGTATCACAGCTTAGTGTGGCAGTTGTACCGAAGCAGAACAGGGAGCTCTAAACAACACTGAAGATCATAGGAACACAGCATCCAGCAACTGAAGACATTTACACGCTGCTTGAAGAGGACGTTTAACATAATGAAAGATGCATGTCACCCTAGTAATCATCTGTTTGATCTTCTTCCGTCTAATAGGCATTAAAGAAATATTCATGTCCACACAAACAGGTTCAGAAAACAGTTTTTAGTGGGTGGGGGTTGATTTGCTCCAAATCTAGCTTTGTTAAACTTGACTTGCTTGTATGGATTGTTGTTTGATTCTAATAAAATGTATAGAATGTTGTAAAAAGGAAAAGAATCCAAGGACCATACTTCATTTGAATTCTAAATCTGATTAAGCCCACAATTTACACAGTAGTCATTTTTTTAACCTGCTTAATCCAGACCAGGGTCGCGGTGGGTGCTGGAGTTTATCCCAGCTAGCAAAGAGTGCAAGGCAAGAACAGCCCTGGATGCCAGTACATCGCAGATTTAATAAGTGTGCAGTAATTTACATTTACTTATTTGGATGATGCTTTTAACCAAGGTGACTTAAAACGTTTACTTTGCATGATACAACTGGTTACATTTCCTTTGTTTTTCCAGTTGGAGCCCAAACAGGTCAAGTGACTTGCTCACTGTCAAACTGGGTCAGTAACAGGATTTGAACCCACAACCTCAGGGTTTGAGGTCCAACACCTCAACCACTATGCCACACTGCCCGTCAAGATTATCAATAATGAATTTCCTTTTTTGACTACTGTTTTCCTCTAGGTGGCGCTAGCTCCCTGGTTGGAATAAGTTCTTTTTTTTAATTGCGGCGACTTAAGTAACCCGAAACTATGTACAGTAGATATAATATTTAAAGGGAGAAATAACTTAGCTTTCTTTTATGACGATTTATACTGCATAACAGACGGGGAAGCCATGACAAGACTTTTCACCGAAGTGGGATCTCGATGTATACAGTTTGCCATTTTCGTCACTGCACTGGAAGGATTTTAAAGCTCGGATGACGGTATCTCTCCAAATAAGGAAAAGAAAATCCAATGTCACGGTGACTGACACACAGAAATAGTACAATGCCCATTTTGCAGTTGTCCCTTTCTTGTCTTCTAATGCATGCCTAGCAGTTCTAAATGATGAGCCCCTGTGTGCTAAATCTGGCCTTGTGTTAGCTGTATATGTGAGTGGATTTATAAAATATTTTTGTACAGAGCGCAGTGACATATTAAACTTATTAACTTATTACAAGTACCATAAAAGTTTATATATTTTCAGTTCAATAGCAATAAATATGTAATATGTGTTCAATGTTTGAACAGAAATTATGCAGTGTGGACATATTTTTTGTAAATTTGTTATACTGTGTTATTGTATGTTATATTTACTATATTTTAGTTTAAGTTTTTATTCTATATTTGGCATTGACTTAAGTAGTTACTGATATACAGTATGTTTGTTGTGAAAAAACACAATGACGATAAACTCTGATCTGATCCATTATGTATATCTATTTATTCCAAATCACCGCAATATCAGATTGGAGTCTGGGACCAACCCTAGACTGGGTGCCAGCCCTCTTGGAATGCTTGAAAAGACATAACAATAGTTAAACAAGTAAATAATGGAAATGTACTATGTTAAAAGCACATTTCAGTAACTTTGTGTGGCAAACACAATTGACTTTTTCAACAGGATATTTACTGAGGTTGGTTCCTGACTTATGGGATGGCTCCAGTCCCTGTGCTCCTGAAATGGATTAAGTGGGTTTGATAATGGATGGACCAGCACTCTAAATATCCTTATGCATAAAAATAATTAAAGGTTGATACTTAGCCCAAAGTTCAATGTGACTGTAATCCTGACATATTTTTTTTAGGATAGCTTTTTGCATTTTTCAATTTTTATCCGAAATCCTCACACAGCTCTCTGCACATCCAGTTGCCGGTCTTCAGTCTGACAGTGATTCCACATTTTCCAGGTGTTTCAGCAGCTTGATGTCCCTGCCTCGTTTCTGGCAAACTTCCTCTGGGAGAACAGGAGTTACACCTTCACTTTAAACAAAGGCAGGGCCATTTGAAGAGAGGAGACTTTCAACACGACCTCTGCAGAGCGACTTCTTAGTCAGCCACTGGCATTGGAAGGAAATGGGCCTTTGTTTGTCTTTGCAGAATTCCTGAATGAACAAAATAAGTGCAGTCATCGAGCTTCCTCTGTGACCACTAACCTCGAGTCCAGTTGTAACATCAGAGGTAAGGATGTCTGTTTTGCTTTATTATTTAAGAAAGTTGGCTTTGTACAAAGATAGACAGTGCACTCTGTCTGATGCTATAGAATGCTGGCATTTTTCATGATGGCCGGTTGCCATAGGGTTCCTTTTGATATTTTGGTTCTTGAGGACTGGGACTGATGTCATGATCACAGATGCTCAAGTCTGTTATTATGGGAGCAACACCTTCACAGGGAAAAGTGCAGAGTAGTGATTTATAGGAAAGAAAGGAAGCAAGAGAGTATTAAAGTAAGAGTAAAGTAACCAGTTAAGAGCTGGAAAATGTTGTAACCTTGCAGCCTTTATTATTTCAATCAAGATCAGAATGTATACAGAAGTTTGACTTTCTGATGTTGCTTTCATTTGCTTTTAACAAACAAGCTTGATGAACTAAATGGTCTACACTTGTTTGAGATATCTTGTTAGTCTGAGTATTTATTTATCAATTTTCTGAACTGTACTCTAGTTGGGGCACCATTCCTCTGTGGGGCACACTCACACTCATTCACCCTGGACCAGTTTAGTTCTGTGGTAGCACTGGGTTTTAGGGAAATCTGCACAGACTGTGACCAGGCTGAAATTCAAAGCAGGGCCTGTAGAACACTGAGGCTTATCTAGAATAATGGATAAATGGCTGTTTTAGTGCAGGATTAACCATCAAATGGAAATGTTTATAAAAGCACAAACTAGGCTGAGCTGAAGATCTGTCTGTCCACACTGTGGCAACGAGGATATAGCATTAGATTTTACTAGCCAACCCGCGGCGTACCATGCGCCACATAATCAGGCCGGTTTTTGAATAATTTTTAAGCACAGGTAGAAAATTTAACATTTGCAAAATCGGTAATGTAATAAATCAGCAAGAAAAGCAACATTGTAACAATGCGCGGAATGAACCAACACACAATCGTCCATGCGGCGTAGCGAGGTGGGAGGGGGGTGTGTACAAAGTGCTGGAGCATCTAAGAAGACGCATGTTTGTCGCGGATGCGAATTGCTGTATGTAGCGTGTACAACACTTTGCTATGCTGCACGCGGTTGTGCGTCGTAACCAAAAACTCGTTTTTTAAAGACTGCTCACTTCATTGTGTTTTAACCTCAGTTGTAAAGGAATGTTTTAATGATCCCATGGGATACCCGTTGCAAACAGTTTTACACGCTGCATATGGCGATTCACCTCCGCGAGAAACATGCCTCTATTAACAGTCAACGTGTGGAAGGGGGGTGTGTACAAAGGGTAGGGACGAAAACAGTGGGAGCGTATGAGTCACACTTAGTGGCAATTCCACGGTTTGCAGCCCGAATGGGGTTCAACAGCTTACCCACGCCTAGACACACGCTCAATCTCATGCATAATTATTTATTGAATGGTAAACACTTGTGGAAAGACACGGTTGTCTAAAACAGGTTAGTGTGAGAATACAACAGTAAGTGAATGAAAAGATGGAACTCTGGAGAGAGCAAAATACAACACAATAGTGAACCCATGGCATAACAATCGCCTCATAATTATTTATTGATGGTTGAACACTTCTGGAAAGACACAGGCACACCCCTCGCAAACTGTTCTACACGCCGCATACAGTGATTCACATCTGCGACAAACAAACTGTTTTACACACTGCATACAGCGAATCACATCCGCGACATGATTTTTCCTAGATGGTCCTGTCGCGTCCACCCTCGCACTCGGAGCATACACACTGCCTGCTCATGTGCCCGGTCGCAAGCCGCATCCAGCCTCGTTCTCGAAGCATACACACCGCCTGGTCATGTGTCCGCTCGCAAGAGAAACTCACGGAGAGCCGTCCACCAGCTGCCTGTGTGTGTGCCTCTGTCTGCCTCTGGCGTGGCTTTCTCCTGCGCTGCCTCTGTGTGAACCGGTCAGGCACAGAGAAGGTCAGCTGGCAGGTGAGACGGTAATGAAACAGAGGCACAGGGCTTATTGGTTTTTAAAGACTGATTCCTTCATTGTGCTTTAACCTCAGTTTTAAAGGATTGTTTTAAGGATCCCATGGGATACCCCTCGCAAACCGTTTCACACGCTGCATATGGCGATTCACCTCCGCGAGAAACATGCCTCTATGAACAGTCAATGTAGCTCGGAGGTACATGACATTAACCTGACCTGCACTACATGTGGCCTCTACGACAGACGAACATAAATGACGCCATTTTTTCTGTGTCGTCGCGTCCGAGTTGGTGGGAGTGGCCCTGCGAGTTGTCGTCATATCCAATGGTCTTGGAGTTGGTGGGCGTGGCTCCTTCCTGTGTGCGCCATAGGTGTCTCACTTGTCGGCGGCTTAGTGAATCCACACCCCTTCCGGCGTGCTTTTCATGGTTGTCTTGCCTTAGTGAATTATATATATAGATTCTATCAGGATACAGATTTGGTTAAAACAGACTCCCTGTGTGACCTTAAGTAAGTTATTAACATGTTAGAAGTGTGCAGAAATATTGAATTAGATCTTGTTTTCTAGCATGAATGAGTCATGTTGCTGGTTCATCAGTCAGTTTGTTTTCAAAAGCAGAGAGTAATTTTAAATGAGCTTTATGAGACTTGCAGTGTGAGAGTAACATTTGTATGGAGCCTACAGTACATATTCAAATTTATCTGGCCTTCAGGTCATTTCCGCTGTTAATATAGAATTTTTCACAGCACGACTGCATAGTGGTGCAGTGGTTAAAGATCCCGCCATCCTGAGTTTAAATCCCAGCCCAGTCATTGCCTTTATGGAGTCCGCACATTCTGCTTATGTTTGCGTGGGCTTTTGTCTGGGTATTCTAGTTTTTCATCTCAAATCACCTTTGTTAGGGTGATTCTGACTTGGCCTTGCTTGCTGTGTGTGTATGTATGAATAAGTCCCCTCTATGGACTAGAATTGATATTAATGATGAGGCAGTAAACACTAGCTTCCAGTTAACCCAAAACTAGATTACTTTTCTAATATGATGTTGGAAACTTTTCTCACTCTACCAGTGTTTTAAATAAAAATTCAGTAGTAATTTGGCAAAATTGCAACCTGTATCCGTATTGTAATTCTACAGACATTTATAAAGCTTGTATACACACAAAAAGAGGCTCAAATTGTGTATACACAACTTCCCATGCACATATCAGGAAATATAAAAGAAAACTTGAAGGGTAAAATGTGTATTTATAGAAACTCTGACCATGCATACTCAAAATTTAGGAGAAACTGGGAAATGTCGACAACCTTGATAATGTAGGGAAATGCAGCCAAACCAGCTAAATGGTGAGTTGTACACATAATAATTTACATCTTCAAGCCATTATCATAATGTGATTTGACATGACAAACGTATTACACCTCAAAAGTGATGAATATGATGTGGAGACTGCATTTGAGTTTCCTCTTAAGAGGGCCAGCGCTATGTATTTGCACTGAAGAATTTTTTTGGTTTTTTCATCACTTCATTTTAGGGAATTCATTCCGGGACGGGTTTATCCATTCCCGGGAATTCGGGAATCCCGCATGTCATTCTTGGGAATGACACAATGCACGGGCATCTCACATGTGAACGATTTTAGAACAACCAACGCTTATTTTTAATAAAACTACTGCAATATGTTGACACCAATAAAAGACTAACCTTATCTACAAGCAGTTCATGCTGTCATATAAGTACATGTATCTAGTTAGTTGCGGTAATAAGGGCGAGAGAAAGCACCACGTGTCCAGCGTACCGCTGAGAAAGCACGCTCTGCCTCCACTGAAGTAGGCGGCACAGTCATCAGATACCGATACACTTGTTCTAAGCAATGCCCGCGCTTGCCGTTGCTCTGAAACACCGCCATTTCAGCTTTTACTGATGCATCCAGTTTCTTGTCATCATTCTGTGATGCAAGTTTCTTGGCACAGATAATGCGGATGCAACAGACTGACGCATTGCAATTTCAAGTTGCTGTTCAAAGCTGTTGTCTGACAGACGTCAATGAAGTCTGCCCCGTCCCGGCATTTGTGAGCTGCAGAGTGCAGACTCCTCCCAGTCCACTGTGCTCAGTCTTAGTTGGAGCCGGGAGACTGACTGCTGCTGGTGGTCTGTTGTTGACTGAATTAATCAGCAACACACTACACCGTGGGCCAAAAAAAGTGCCACTTAATTATTTTCAACTATAACTCTTTATTTCTTGATCGATTTGTACACGTTATATATGCAAGCTTGGCCGTTCCCTGTTTCCCTGGAATTACAGCAGTTTCATTCCCAGGAATGCGGGAGCCCGGGAATGGATTCCCTAGTTCATATTGGTTACCTGCTGTCACTTTTCAGAGGCCAGGCTGACAGGTCAGGAATATTTCAGCCAAATTTAACTTCATCATGCCTGCTGTGCTGGAAGCCATCAACTGCCTGGTGAGGCACCACATTCAGGTTTTTTATGGTGTGGGTCCACCTACATAAAGTATTACATGTTACTTCCAACATATCAAGGCAATTTGCAGCAGTGTCCAGTTCTCCTAAAATAATTGGAGCACTTTAATGCACTGATGTTGCAATAATGCTACCTAGGAAGAATGAAGTTTCCTATTGTTAACTTGGGCATTATTGGAATGCCACTAATTATCTGTGATGCCAAGACATGGCTGACAAATGTTGTGTTTCAGTAGCTTGGGTCAACCTGTGATTCATTTATTTTGAGACAAAGAGCTTTGACAGATGTGATGGTACTGTATGTGGTCGCTGGCTTGTTGGTAAGGTAACTCAGTTATTCATATGGCCTGCACTATTCATTGCAACAGTAATCAATTCATTACATGTGCCAGGTATTAGCAGCTGCTCACCTTATGCCTTTCCCTGGCCCATAGAACACCGAGTAGAGGCACTATAATGCTGTGCATGATCTTACTTTTTGAGTGGTGGACCAAAGTCAGCTACTGTTGATCGCAGGTGGTGGGATCTCGAAGCCTCAGGTGGGAGGATGCTCTGTATGAGATTCATTAGCATGCTTCATAAATGGATGTTTCAGGGTGGTGTTCGAGGTGTTTACAAGGAGAATGTGATTTCTAAAGGTTAATGTGCATACGTCAGGTTTAATAAAACTGTGTTTTTTAGTGAATGCATTTTCCTGTTTGCTGGCGTGTGCATGTTTTCACACTCCAATCCATATAAAGTTTTACAAATGAGACCCTAGTCCTCCACATTCAGGTTCAGTTCCTGCACTGCATCTAGTTATGCAAGGATGAGCTAAGACCGGCTTTGAGCTAGATTAAACTGGCTTTGGAATTGGATGTTGTATTATTTCCCCCAGCAGTCCTATGTCCAGTTTTAAGCATTGGTGTACTGGACAATGATGAGTGGCAGTATTTACTGCTCTTTCAGGCAATATTTGGGTTCCTTATTTTATGTAGACCCATTCAGAATTAAGTATACATTGAATTAATGAGCTGTGTAGTCTAGTTGTCAAGTTGTTCAACTGTAAAAATTCAAGATTACTCGGTTCAAATCCTGCCACACTAAGCAACCCTGAGCAGTTACACAATACACCCGTGCAGACCTCATAAGCAAAAATGGTTTCATAGCTCTGTACTTGTAAACACCCCATACATAATGACAAGTTTCAACTTTTTTGTACTCTAATTAGTCTTCAGTTGTTAGAGCACACACACTGGAGTATTATGTTCTGCAAAGAATACTGAATTACACTTGTGATTTAAAGAATACTGACTCTCTGAACCTGTAGAATTTTACAAGATTTTATAAAATGTGACTTTAAAACAAATGTGATTAGAAGATAGTGAAAAATTAAAAAGAAAAAAGACAAGTCCATCTCATTTGGGGGAAATACATTCTTCTGTTCACTGTGTTTTGATTTAACTTCCCCCATTAGTCCCACATTGGCTACCAGCCTTTCACAACTGACATCAAGTTGCATTGCATAAAAAAACTCAGTGAGTCCCTGTCCCAAACTATAGAATTTAGAGTCATAAGTATTGGAACACATTTAATTACGATTTAAAATTGAGATGACTCCCTCCGGCTGGTAACTAAATTTGGGTAGTAAGCTTAATCAGTACGTACCTTATGTTACAACAGGATAGTCTGGGAAGGTAACCGTTTAAAACCTGCCTGAAATTTTGACACTTTTTGTAATTATTGGAAAAGGTGAATCTGCCCAAAATTCAGCCGATTATCATGTATTGTGTCCTCAAATGTTATTCTCTACCAGTAGCGGCACACTGCACGATAATGTACAGTAAATACACTTGAGTTATAGTTTTTATACTCTTTCTCTGTACGTTTATAGTGAGAAGTCAAGCAAAATGACACCCTTCATTGGCAAACTAAAAAGATTACAATATGCAAGCTTTCGAGGCAACTCAGGCCCCTTCTTCAGGCAAGATGTACCTGTACGTTTGCTCAGAGGTTGATGCACTTGCTGCATCCTGAGCAGCTCTTCTTTTCCCCACCCTAGCGGCCCGCTTCTTCTCTTCTTTTGGCATCTTTTTGCATTAAAACTGCTTAAGTCAGTGTTTGTGTTGCAATGACTTAGTACATTTTCTTTAATTTTTCACTTAAGCTGGCACTTAAGTCTTCAATCTGCCCCAAGAATAATTTAAGATATGAAGAGATAGGGGGAGTGATGGTGAAGGTGGTAGGGAATGAGAACGGCCTCTGTACATATGCGCCGCACTGCCTGCCGCTGCTGAGAGTTGATTCTACAATAAAATAAAAATAAAAAGACAAATAACCTTGGATGTCAATCATTACCCTGAAAGCGGACAGTAGAAGTCACGTAGTATATGTGCACCAAATTTCTGGTCACTAGGTCAAATGGTTTGCGAGCTACAGGTGATTTAAAATCCTGGACAAAAAAAATGAACAGCCATGGTAGTGTGTTGTATATAAAGATAGGAAAATTGTATAAAAAATTTTAATTTTAAGTGGATCAGCTTAATGGGGCAAATTCAATCTTTCTAAAGCTTCATAATGAAACTGTAGTTCTGTATTGGGCCACATTAAGTCATTACCAATGAAGTTAATTAAGTTACTGCAGCCTCTTTATGTGTCTTTGTATGCATTGATATGGTATTTGCACTTCATACTGTATGTTGTAAAAATAAGGGAACAGTGACTGCTGCATGATTGGAATTATTGTTATTTTTCATTTAGCTGAAGCCTTTATCTAAGGCAGAGGTTCTCAACCTTTCTAGTGTCGCGACCCTTTAATACAATTTCCCATGCTGTGGCAACCCCAACCGTAAAATTATTTTCATTGCTACTTCATAACTGTAATTTTGCTACTGTTATGAATTGCAATGTAAATATCTGATATACAGGATGTATTTTCATTGTTAGAAATTGAACATAATTAAAACATAGTGATTAATAACAAAAACAATATGCAATTATATATTGTGAAATATTTATTTCTAATTACAAATAAATGAAATTTTGTCTTTATGACTTACGTTTATTTGTTTTTCTGCATTGTGTATTGAACTGTATTCACCGTATTCATGTTGTATACTTATGTGAAAATGTGAAAAGCATGGCGTAGCATGGGTAACAGTCTTAATATAACAACAGTAAACTACATTGCTACAAAATTGTTGCGGCTGTAGGCGTAAAAAGCCAACGTCAGTGCGAAGGTTGAGGCTGCTTCTTTCTCACCATATCAGAAATTCTTGGGGCAGTCTTTGCAAGAGCACAATGAAGATCATCTTCTGCAACAAGTCTACTTCTGTATTTTGACTTGATAACCAACAAGCTGGAAAACCCTGTTTCGCAAAGATATGTTGTTGGAAATAGAAGAAGAAGTGCGTAAATCCCCGCAACAGCGTGATGTTACGTAACGTCACACGGTTTGATGTACAGTAATGTAAACAGTTCAAAATAATAAAGTTACAACAATTAAAACGTTTGAAATTATTCTGATTCAATTGTCTGCAACATCTATCCTTGAATGACAATTATAGAAAAAAACTAGTAACTACCAATGTAAAAAATTTGTACAATAACAAGTTTCACACATTAGAATAGACAAAACCCCTGGCAAATTGTCATTCGACCCCCGATGGGGTCGCGACCCACAGGTTGAGAACTGCTGATCTAAGACAACTTAAAAATGTATTTTTTTTTTTTTACAGCTGGGGCAAAGGCATGTTAAGTGACTTGCTCAGGGTGACTCAGTAAGACAAAGGTGAGAATTTAAATGCTCAAACTTCTGGAATTAGGTTCAAAGTTTTAACCTCTACAACTACAATGCTGGAGGGGATATTTCAAAGAAAAAAAAACACCACACCAACGAAAGAAAAAAATTACAAACCCACAAATGGCCTAGCAATGTTAGCTGAGGTGGAAATGATAAATATAGGAAACAGGGGTCAGGACTCAATTGGAGTGTCCTGGTTGGGACAACGTTGAATCAGACAGAAAGAAGTAAACCTGTCACTGTACTGGTTGAGGAAGAATAGGATGGCAACTGCTTCTTCTCATATGCCTCCAAAGGTGTTTATCCAGTTCCAGCACCACTATTCTATCGTCAAAATACCCATCTGTCACTGTATAGTTCTGTTTCCTTAGGAGGCATTAGCTCTCCGGAAATGTGTTCTTTTGACACTGCGGCATATTAAGTAACCAAAAAATATAGAAATATGACAGAAAAGGCGATATCCTTTCCATCGTGATTATGGCGGTACAAAAATCACATGAGAGAAACAGATATACTTTAGTTTACTTTACTGATAGTTTTTACGCGGTTACAGACGGGAAGCTTATGACAGACTTTATCAAGGTGGGGTCTTGATCTACTCAGTCTGCCATCTTTCGTCACCACGCTGAAAGGGTTTTCAGAACAGAGGACATAATCTTCCGCCCGACAGCTTCAAAGGTTTGACTGCTTGTTCCATGTACTTATACTGTCTTCTCCACGTGCAGGGCCCTCTCTGGTCTCCAAACAAGGACAGTAAAGGATTCAGTTTCATCTCAGGAATAGTACAATGCCCCTCTCTGGTCTCCAAACAAGGACAGTAAACTCAAACCCCACCTCCAACAAGAATAGCACAACGCTCACACTGCAGTTTGTCCCATTCTCCAAGCTGCTAGGTTAATGGTTTCTGAATGCAGCCTAGTCCCTGTGTACCATACTTGGTTTGCCTGTATGAATGACTCCAACAGTGTGCATAGAGACAGTGACAATAAAATGAATATTATAACAAACTTAGTATAACAAGGTCTAACACCATTTTTTCCATCTGTTCTTTCATTTTGATGCTGTCTGCTAAGTTGTTTTTATATCTATCCATTGCAGCACAGGTCCTGCTGTTTGTGACTGTGTCCTCTGCCTCATGCAAAAAAAAAAAACCTCAATTTGAAATGCAAATCCCAACATTGCTGTACAGACATGGCCAAGCTTCCAGCCAGCAGATAACGTGCACTAAAGCCATTCATGCCGCAGAAATAATTCAAATTTCTTTCCAACAGTCAGGCTAACAGTCACTTTTCTCTGCTAATCTCCAGAGCTGTTAAGAACGAGATGTTGTGCAAGCTGGGTTTTTGTAAGCTGTTCATCTCATTGAAAATGTGTCGACAGCCGGTGCATAGAAGCCTTTAGATGGACATGACCAGAACTGATCGGGGAAAGCTGTCAGGTTAAAGGTAAAAGAAATCAAATGTCGGACACAATGGGAACTTAGAATTTAGGAAATTATACAAGGAACAACCTAATGCTTTTATTTTAAAGCAGAGTGCAGCTGAGCTTGGTCGTACAATCAAATACAATTTAGATGGTTATGTTTATAGGAATAGAAGTGCGTGATATGTTGTCATTAAATGAGTTAATGAAGAAAGCTGAAGACTGTCTGACCTTTACCACCATATATATGTATATATATGTACAGTATATATATATATATGTGTGTGTGTGTGTGTGTGTGTGTGTGTGTGTGTATATATGTATGTATGTATGTGTGTATATATATATAATTTAATCACATAAATGTATGTAATTAATTACAGTTAATCACATCTAACAATAAAAAATATAATTATAAAAGTAATGCATAAATCATGAAGTAAATACACACAGAACCACAAAATGAATTTAGAATCGACACCAAAAATATTGGCATAGTTTAAACATAAACAATGACCTTAAACCTGAACTTTTAACAAAATATTACTTGAGCAAGTACAACTTGAATTTGAGTGCCTTCCTAAAAAGCAAGTTGAAAAGAAGGCAATAAGAAAATGAGGCCAATGTAGTCATTCTCAAATTGGCGTAGCATGTGAGACACAGACGTGTCAAAGTAAAAAACAATCGCGATGACTTTTGACTTTGAATTCACTGCTAAAGACTGATTTATTTAAAAGAATAAGCATCTCTTAATAAGCATACATTAAAACTTGTGTTCAAACTCTGTAAATACTATCCTAAATTGTTCATCACTATCAATGACTTGTACTCTACACAAGTGTTTTTCAGTTGGTGTGCCTTGGAAATGACAGTGTAGTGCCCCTCGGTCCAGACCTGATAGAGACACACTCCTCAGGTGGTCTGGAGAAGTCGACATTAAAGTGCTCTGTGATCGGCGTTTTGCAGACATAGCACTTAGGGAGCACTTTAGCAGCCAGGTGATGTGTCGCGGGTCCACCTGCTAAAGTGCATTTTCGCTAGTGACTCTTGCAGAGCTGAGAGCCAGTGGGCATACGAGTTGCCTCTGACAGTGAGTCAGTGGAGTGAGGCAGAGAGTGGACTGGCTGTATGTGTGAGCAAAGCACAAAGCAGCTTGGAAATGCATCTAAAGTGCTCACCAAGTGCTGTGTCTGCAAATGGCAGTCTCTGAGCTGCTTTTTTTTGCTGCCCCCTGTCCTGCCCCTTCTGACAGTTTAGCACATTTAAGGGATTTCATGCTTTTTTAGTTGGTACAATCTTGGTGTACCTTGGGATTTTTTAGGCTACAAAAAGTGTGCCACCACAGAAAAAACTGCTCTACCTACACCTGGCATGCTAAAAAGATCTCGGTAGCTGCTGTCTTGCTTGAAAACTGACACTGTGCATTACTTGGATGGTTATTTTGCGTTCTTTACATAAATTAGCAAAGATACAGCCAATTAAAATAATGAATAGGGATAATCATTTCACTTGTATTTCGTAGAATTTTGTCATCATATTAGGGCAGTCAGCACTGTAAGCTACTTGGTGAATTGAAAACAGAGGTACCAGACCAGGTATACTGTATTAAAATTTAAAGAGGTCTGACGAACAAACTTCTCACGTATCAAAAGTCTGAACTTCACGTCTGTGGTATGATTCAGATCCCTATTTATGTAATCATTGAATGTCTATAAGCAAGGTATAATTACCAGAGCATTTCAACAATATTTATTTTCAATTTAATTGGCCTTGTATTTGTATGGAATACAAATAACGTATCTTTAACATAACAGATATAACAAATAAACAGCTCTATTTAATAAAAATAAAAGTAGGCCTATCACATTTACATTTTAAGTGAAAGAAAACAGAACCATCTGAATAAAACTAAAAAGTACACTCTTTTACAATGGTCCAATCAGAAAATGCATTTTTTATGTTGCCCTAAAATCCACACTACTTTAAGTGAATATTAATTTCCATGCTGCTGGGCTGAAAATGAATATGAGAGGACTCCTGTGGATCTGTCAAAGTGGGCTCTCAGTTCAGTTATTTTATGTGCCCACACTTCAGACTACTGCAGATATCATTGCACAAACAATTTCTCTCTTAGTTGCGCTTCACATTGCTACTTTTTACTAAAGCCACAGTTTTCGGAACACATGAGACAAACTAATTTTGAACTATCAACAGGAAGAATGCATATAAACATGTATTGGTTTGTCCATCTGTGGTGGGTTGGCGCCCTGCCCGGGGTTTGTTTCCTGCCTAGCACCCTGTGTTGGCTGGGTTTGGCTCCAGCAGACCCCCGTGACCCTGTAGTTAGGATATAGCAGATTGGATAATGGATGGTTTGTCCATCCATCAGTCTACTTTCCTTTTTTGGAACGAGCCATGTCCCGTATTACTCCTTTGTTTCTGTTATTTCCTTTTGTGACATTCACACGTTTTACCCATGCACTGCAACAATCATATCGATTTGCTCTCCGCTGAGTGACAGGAATAGACGCACACACCTCAAGAAGAGAAAAAAAAATTGCCGCATAAATGTAATCAGCTATTCTCATTAATTTATCAGAAATGCGTCACGGTCCAGATAGCACTTTCACTCAGTCTGGGTCCGCCATGTACTGAAGCCTGTACTAGAGACTTATTTTGGTTTTAGTGCCACTCAAAGACAACTTATTTAGCACTTATGTGATATGACATTGATTTGATCTTCTTACAGAAACATTAAATGAGAATAAAAAGAGAGTGTAATTTTTACCTTCACAACTTTCCTCTAGCATTGTACCAGTGCCATAAACCCTCCATTCCCATCCTGTACAATGCCACCCTGTACAATGCACTGTCTGAGATGATCATATTGTTGCCAGCCTGGGATATGATAATATTTTTTAACTCATTAAATGTGAAACATTAATCGCAAAAATTAACGCATTAACTTTCCCAGGCCTAATATATATATATATATATATATATATATATATATATATATATACTAGGGGGTTCACCCCCTTCTCGCTTTGCTCACCAACCCCCCTGGCCTGCGATACGTGCCAGCCACTTTGCGTCTCTGCCGCTTGCGTTGTGAAGAGGGGGGCTGAACGTACCCCAAGGAGACACAGCCTGATGCAGCACACGATAGCAGTGTCGTCAGCGAACTTTTGCACATGGCAGGACTCCGAGTTGTATTGGAAGTCCGATGTATATAGGCTGAACATGACCAGAGAAAGCACAGTCCCCTGCGGCGCTCCTGTACTGCTGACCACAATGTCAGACCTGCAGTTCCTGAGACGCACATACTGAGGTCTGTCTTTAAGATAGTCCACGATCCATGCTACCAGGTGTGAATCTACTCCCATCTCCGTCAGCTTGTCCCTAAGGTGCAGAGGTTGGATGGTGTTGAACGCGCTAGAGAAGTCCAGAAACATAATTCTTACAGCACCACTGCCTCTGTCCAAGTGGGAGAGGGATCGGTGTAGCACATAGATGATGGCATCCTCCGCTCCCACCTTCTCTTGGTATGCGAACTGCAGAGGGTCGAGGACGTGCCGGACCTGTGGCCTCAGTTGGTGAAGCAGCAGCCGCTCCATGATCTTCATCACATGTGACATCAGAGCGACAGGTCGGAAGTCATTCAGCTCACTAGGACGTCTTGTGTGGTTGTTCCTGGCATATTTTTAACTTGATATTATGTCCTATTTATTGATATTGCTATTATTTATTGTTATTTGAATAGTTCAGCAATGTAAAGACTAAAGGATATATATATATGTCCATGCAGATTGCTCAAAGCCCAAATGCTAACCTTTTAAGATAATAACCAGATAATTAGGTAATTTACAAAACTGGCCAATAGAATCCTTGTTTTGTCTATGTTTAAGGACGTATTGACTGATTTATGTTCATGCAGAAGCTTCTTAGGAAAATAGGTATATTATATTTAGCTTATAATTGTTAGGTAGAGCAGGGCATTAGCAGCATATACTGTTTGTGAAAACTCATTTTAGATTTCCAAATATAACTCCTAATGGCAACATATAAAGTGAGAATAAAGTTTGTCTCAGCAGTTATACTTATGGTAGAAAGGTACATTGTGTACAGTTTTATTTATTTATTTTTTCTGCCTTTGCTTTCTTAAACACTAAACTCTCCCAATTCACCTGCTGCACTAAAATGAGGTCCCATGAGTCCTGAGGGACTCCTACTATGTTGTAGAATACACACTGTTAAGTCTTAACCAAATACTGTATAAATTCAGTCAGGCCTTTATAAGAGACTGTGTCAAATTGTAGAATATTTTTTTAAGATCTCCTGTCACTTGTGTTTGTTGTAATTACAAGTTTACCCTGGAGAATCCCTGCTTACATTAAGTATCGCAGTCCTTCTCAACACAAAACTCCTCTGTACAGATGTAAAGGCTAAAATATGTGTTTAATACAAATGTCAATAGTCATAACAAATATGGTTATTGTTGATGTTGCATTATGCAGAGGTTTTGGCAAGGAGAAAAAAAAAGATTAGAAATGGTCTTGTTAACAGGGGAGCTCATTGAGTTTTGTCTGTTAATCATGATGAGTGTTGTCTCTTCTAGAAGTTTAAATAGCCATTGTAGTAAGCATGCAAACACCAGCTGGTTTCCTTTCTTATCAATGGTACCTGCAGTATATCCATTTTTTTTCTTTTTGATATTTTAATGTGTTTTAAATCCTCAACCATTCTGTTCTCACTAGGACTGCACCCTGATTCTGTTTTTTTTTTTTTTGCTACTTTTCCTCATAACCCCATTAATTTGTTTATTGCTCTCATCTTGCTGAGGATTGAGCAAAAGGGGTGGGGCCTCCAATTGCCCTTAATTACTCAGGTGTGCTGTTGTTGTTACTGCTTTTTAAGACTCTCTGTGCTCTCCATTTACTCTTGGGACGCACGCATGCACGGAATTGAATTGAATTGAATTGAATTGAATTGAATTGAATTGAATTGAATTGAATTGAATTGAATTGAATTGAATTGAATTGTGGAAATGCTTAATGGTTGATTTTTGAATGTTGAGATTAGTCCCTTTACGATCAGGTTGGCACAGAGTATCCTCTGTCTCAAACATTTTTTAATTGTTCTTTAAGTTGACTATTTAGGTTATAACTGTTTTTACTTTTAATACATTGCTTTTACTGGTGCTATGCTTGATTTCGTTTTTTTTTTTGTGTAGTTTAATGTAGTTTTCAGTGGTTTATTTATTAATATAATTTAGTCTTTTCAGTTATTTTTGTCTCTGATTGATTGATACTTTCATTATTCTAGTTCTTCTATTAATGTCTTTAGTTGTCCATTCTCTAACTTCTTTGCTATTTGATTAAGCATTTTTCTAACTTCCTGGAGTTTAGAATTTTCCAATTGTAGTGTTTTGGTAAAGGTTGATATTTTGGAGGAATCTAATAATTGAGTGTTCTTTGACAGGCAGAACAGTAATGTTATGTTTGTTTCAAGTGACCATCTGCCAGCCTGTGTGTGGAACAGATAATGGAAAGCTGAATAACTGTTAGTAATTAAAGTGAGCAATGCAGTGGGCTTTTTATACCATTTATTACTCATTGATGGTACTTGCAATCCCTGGTTCTCTGCCCACACTCTTCTAATGTAATAGAGTGTGGGAGTCCATAAAACCCTGGAGAATCCCTGCTCACATTAAATATCGCAGTCCCTCTCAACACAAAACTCCTCTGTACAGGTGTAAAGGCTAAAATATGTGCTTAATAGAATGTCAATAGTCATAACAAGTATGGTTATTGTTGGTGTTGCATTATAAGATTTTACTGGCAAGTACAAAAAAGATTAGAAATGGTCTCATTGAGTTTTGATTATTTATACAGTGAGGAATAATTAACTGTAAGGTATATATCCTTCCATAATTGAGAGCAGCACTGCAAGTCCAATTGGCATTAGAAGACGTTTTAGAGAATTTTATATTTACATCTGGTTCAATGTAAATTATCCAGAGTGAAACAAAAAGGAGATTTGTTAACCCTATTGGACTTTTTACATACTAGGGGAACTGCTCAAGATTAAAGAAAAACTGTGAGATTCCAGTTTTTGGCCTGTTTTTTGCAAGTCACAATCTGTATCAACACTAAGCGATTCTGCATTCCAGGAAACCAAATCTTTTTGATACTGCAGCAGGAAAGTCATCAAGCTGCTAAAGATCAATTAGTAGTTAATTACTGGCAGTGAAATGATTAGGCTGCTAAAGATCCATTACATAATGACATTAATCTGAAATTTAATTTAATTCTGTTGTGAGAGTCCTAAGGATTCTGCCTTCCGAGAAAGGGAAAGGTGATATGTAAGAGTATGTTAAAGTGAATGCAGACCATTCCAAAGTAAAGGCAACTGGAAGCTGTTCACTTCCTACATGATGACTCAGCATTTCCTTTGTTACTTTATAATCTGCTGTGATCTGTTAGTTTTGGCCCTGCCATCAAAAGGAATAAAACCCTGTAACCGTCAAAAGGAAAATGATCTCTATGGTCACAAATAATAATTTTCACTTTTACGTTGGGCAGGAAGCATAAGCGGATTGGTTGTTATTTAGTGTATTGATTTGTTTATTTTTTGGTGAGATTCAAAGAGGCCCATGTTTCTGACAGAAGCAGGCACAGTGTTTGGATCCTGGCTTATTAAAGGACACCGCCATTCTACAAGTTATGTTTATAAAATCTATTGCATGTGGCCACCTATACTCTTGCATAATAAACCCTCTGCAGTCTCCTTGGGCATTACTTGTGCTATAACAATGCATTTCTCATTCTTCCAGGGGTCAGTTGAGAAGAAGCAGTACCCCTTCATTTATGCATGCCTGCTGAGAGATGCAGCGTCGAAAGGCTCCTGCGGATGACAGCACCACCTTGATTGTGGACAAGCCTGACTCAGAAGGCTACTATGGCAGTCTCGACAGTAAAGATGACATTTTTGTACTTGAGGAGGTAGGTCTTTTCATCCATCAAACAATTCCATTTTATTGAGTCTTTCATAGTATATACTTTAATAAAGTTAATTGTTATAAACGTAAGTAATCAGTATTTTAGCTTAGTTTCAGGATATGATGGGCATGGTACTGCCTTAGAGCTTTACAGACCTACTTCAAATACCTGTCAAGTCACAGTCTGTAATCAAAGTTTGCAATCTTCTTGTGAAGATTGGTCTTTACGTGTTCCTTTATCTTTAAAATGAGTATGCTAGGTTAATTGCCAACTCAAAAATGGTCTTTGTGTATGCTGTCTGTGGTAGGCAAAGATGTGGCACCTGAAATAACTTAAATGTGTTTATTTCCATATTATATAGATCAGTGATCTCCAATTCCAGCCCTAGAGGGCCGCAGCGGTAACCAATGTCTTAATTGGCGATTGGTTTCTGCTGCTAATTGACTCCTTTTCCATTCATTTTAATTGACTTGAGATTTCTTATCCTGAATTTCCTCATCGTTCCTCTGAATTGCTTCATTTCTTTCCTTAAATGGCACCCAAACAGAATTGAAATGTAAAGTGAGTGAGCCAACAGAAGACCAACTAAGTCAAGGCCTCAAACTCCAACCAATTTCACTCCAACCAGCTGCTTAATTAGGTGCCAGTTCTTGTTGTTAATTAAACTCGTTCTTTAATTCCATGGTTTGTTTCTGCTCTCATTGTGCAATAACATCCATCCATCCATCCATTTTCTAACCCGCTGAATCCGAATAGGGTCACGGGGGTCTGCTGGAGCCAATCCCAGCCAACACAGGGCACAAGGCAGGAACCAATCCTGGGCAGGGTGCCAACCCACCGCAGGACACACACAAACACACCCACACACCAAGCACACAGTAGGGCCAATTTAGAATCGCCAATCCACCTAACCTGCATGTCTTTGGATTGTGGGAGGAAACCGGAGCGCCCAGAGGAAACCCATGCAGACCCGGGGAGAACATGCAAACTCCACGCAGGGAGGACCCGGGAAGCGAACCCGGGTCTCCTAACTGCGAGGCAGTGCAATAACATACATTTTCGAAATGTTTGGTTTTCTCCTTTCTAAGAGCAGTGTTAATGTTTTGGGGTTCTGAAGGTGGTGGTATAGCCCAGACAGATGGACAATGATGAGAACTGCTCAATGGGGGTGCTTATCCATTTCATGGTTTTTGTAGAAATGGTAGGAAAAAATTGTACAGTCATGTTATGATTTTGTGAAAGGTAAAGAATTTTTTTTTTACAATTTTCTGAAAACCTATAGCAGTCGAATATGGTTTGTCTGTTATAGGTATATTGAGTAAATCTTAACAGCTTTAATGTTAGTTTAAAAAGGATGATTTGATTTACTAAGCAAAGCCGACATGAAGCATGTGATCATGTCAACATATTCTCTTTGATAGTCCATTTAAGAGGTTTATGGCTGTGTTTCTGAGATTAACAGGAAGGAATTAAACCCGATTTAAATAGGATTCTGTAGCTGTTCATTAACATGGTATCACTAGGTTTTTTGCTGAACAATGCAAAGCTGGAGAACATCACTGAAACAATGGTTCTATACATACCTTTTATATGCTAGGCCTTTGTGCATTATTAAAATGAGCACATCCTAGTCAAGGCACTTTTCTGTGGAGGGATGGTCTACTTTTGGCATCTTTTCAATGAAGTGAGAAGAAAATGCATATTGCTGTTTTGGAATTTTTTTCAAAATTGGCACCTTCACTGGTGAATGAAGATCAAAAGTTGTCAATCAGTTAAATGACTAAAGTATATCTGGTACAAGATCTGGTTTCTTTCTCTCGTTGTCCTTTCCTACTATTATCACAGCAACCCATAACAGAGGAGAAAGTGCCAGAACTTTCTATAAATTATCCCTGGCATTCAATATCTAGCTTTAATTCTGTAGAGGCAGCCCAAACCGGAAGTAAATGGTGATGATGACATATTTGGGACACAGGATCATTTCAAAATCTGTTACTTGTTTTAGTTAAATGCAGTTCTGCCTAATCGAGTAGTGCATTTTAGAAGTTATGTAACCCCCATTATTTATGCAATACATGGTTTACATTTATTTACATAGCATACAAATTTATCCATAGCAGCTTACAAAGGAGGTCAACATAATCAAGTAACATCAGCCAAATGTAGCGGGATAGGTTGCAGAAATTTGAACACCACAGGGGAAGAGCTATAACGCTAACCTATCAAAATATTTTATCAATTAATAATATGACAGATCTCCACAGAGTAAAAAACATTCACTAACCATTTGACATTCACAGAGCAATAGGCATTTCATTCACTTCCTATTAAACACATTGATGGAGTAAGTTCAGTCATTCGGGTGGAGGGGGACAGCTCTTTCCGTCAGCGAGATGCTACGTATGGATTGTGATTTGGTACAATGCAGTGTTGGCATCACCAGATGCTGTTCACTGGCAGACCTGAGGGCGGTGAGGAGCATAGCACTTGTGGCCTGCAGGGGGCGTACCAACTACCCAAACCCGACAGACACAAGTTCAGCACACAATACACACTTATTCTCAAGGGGAAACGCTTCTCTATTATTCTCCTCAACAGCACAGTACAATAAAGCACTTACACGCAGTACTTTCTCTTTCTCTTCTCTTCCTTTTCATCTCTCTCTAACTCTCTCTCTCCCAACTCTGCATCCCAGAGTATTGACAGCTGACTCCTTTTAAGCTAAACATGGGAGTGCTCCAGGTGGCTTGTTAAGGAGATGTGGGATCACTCCCAGGTGTGGTGAAAGCCCAAACTATGGCTCTGCAGATCCACCTGGCAGCTGCCACAGAACACAAAAGGCCTGCAGCTAACTCCAACTCTCGGTGTGCCCTGTGGTAATCTGTGGTGCCACAGCAGCCCAGGCAGGATGTCCTCTAGCATCCAGCTGCTGTCCCGGCCATGCATGTCACACCTCACCATTGTCTCCATATAAACAGGGTGACTGCTACTAACGCCTACTTTTAGCATGTGTACATTTGTCACCCTGGCCTTTTTCACTTCAGTATATCCATGTCTTTTCAACTCTGACCCCATGCATTGCTAATCATCAGAACTTCACAATGAAGATACGTTATTGTAGGGGTGGGAATATCTTTGTCATTCTGACATCTGTGTGGACGTGTCTATTCAACTGACTTATGCCTGTTTCGACCAGTAGTTAGCTTTTTATGATCTGTTTCTCTGAAATGTTCAGATTGATTCAAACAATTCTAGTCAGTGAACTGTTGGTGGGCCTTATAGGTGAACATCATGCACATCTGGTGACGAGTAACATTCAGTGCATCTGTGACATTACAGGCTTGCCCAAGTTTAAGAGTAAATTTACAAACAGTCTCCCAATATTATTTCGGTAACACTTTTTTTTTTTCCTTCTGTTAAGTGTTTTATCAAACATAATTTTCTGATATTTAGTATTTTTTACCTCAAGCTAGGAGCATTTTAGATTAATCATTTGAAGTCAGATTGATTGTTCTGGGCTTTGATTCATGGGCTCTGAACCCTGCAAGTTATGTAATGATATGCTGTAATTCATCACATTGTTATTAATATAATGGGATCTGTTTTTTGCAATTGTCTAAATTAAAGGCAACTTCGAGGTGTAGGATTTAGCCCTGCTGCTTCACAGCAACAGTGTCTTGAGTTCAACTTATTTTTGGGCTGCTGTTGATGTGGAATGTTCATGCTGTCCCCACATCTATGTGGGTGCTTTTTCTTTGTACTCCATCTTTGGGTTGTGTGGGTTAGGTTACTTAATCAGTGACTCCTATGAGTGTGTGCTAAGACTTGGTTCAAAGTTGTTTTTGAGCTTTACTTTCGATGCTGCTGAGGTAGACTCGAGCAAACCTTCATTTGTAATGATTGCATCCAAAACATGCTACTCAAATGGATGCCTAAGAGCCAAATCTGTAAACACATCCAAGTATTTAGGTCTTGGAGTCTTGATTTGTTTCATTCAGTTAACTTAAATTTACTTATGCAAGAGTCTGGGTTCAAACTATTTGAAGGGATGTTTATGTAAGTGTTTAGGAGTTTACTTTGTACTAATAAGATCCAGATTTGAGAAAGTATAGACTACTGCATACACACACACACACACACACACACACACGCACGCAGGAGTACCCTTCATTTTCTGTTAAGTAGTATAGATCAGATTCAGCTGTTAAGTTTGAAACCAAATACCACACACCAGAAAACAAGCAGACCTGACTAAGTGATTGGCATCCTGTTGGTCAAGTGAGATGACTTCCTACTTGTCTTCCACAAGTATTAAGAAATTAACTCTGTCAGCTCTCATCTAGTGGCCATGCTGCTGCCCTACTATTCACATCAACCAGTAGAGTTGTCCCTTCAGTGAAGTTCCAAGACCCTCATGTATGTAAATGTCACCACAAGTCAAAATAACATTATACTCTATATTCCTATTACTTTTAATGGTCACACACTCTGACTGTTATTTAGCTGCCTGAACTGCCCCATTGACTTGCTAGTCTGTCCTACTGAATACAAGAAAGGGGAAACGCCTGAGTCTATACCTTTTTCCTTTGAGTCGGTTTACAAAGGCAACAGATGTGTTCCACCATGTTGCTCTTTATAGCCCATTTTATAGTGTGGCTCCTGATGAGCCTGACCTGTCTGCTTAGCTTATGGTCCCTTCCATAGTCTTAGGAACACAATCTGTATGCACTCATCATAATTCACTCTTTATGCAGAGGGCTGGTGCTTCAGACTTACTGTAACTTGCCCAGCTCCTCCTCAACTGTCAGACAACATGTGCTGACCACTGCAGTTCTCTACTGCATCTTTGGTCAGCTGGAATAAGCAGAAACGAGAAGGATTTGCTTACACCAGTGAAAGCAAAATGTATAACTCAAAAATGACATAAAGGAGACGCAGTCATTTTAATCAAAGAAGGGAAGAGGACAAGTAAAGACTTTAAGGCATAAACACTTTGAAAATGTGGATAGGGCAATACAGCCTTTTCTTTTTTTAAAACTACAGTCATGCAGGGTCATTCTGGGGGAAAAAGTGTGTCTGAGAATGTATAACTAATAATAAAAATAAATACATCTAGTTCGGGATGAAGTTTACTAGAAATGACTAAGACTGACTGTTGCTCTGCTAGGATCTCTTCTGCATTTGAAAAAGTCCAAAACTAGATAGATGAATGGATGGATATGAGATATGCCCTAATTAAAGAATGCTGTATACATATTTAATGTTACAGTCACAAAATACAACTCAAGTCCCCAATATCAGTTGAAGTGACTGGTAGTCCCAAAGTATCCCAAAAAGTTCCAGAAACTCTTTAAAAAATGTCCACTAGAGGGGGAAATCCCATCATAAACTCCAGCTAGATACAAAAAGGGCTTCATAGAATCCTTATAAAAATAAAATTAATTTCTACAAACTGCCTAGAGCCCCAAAAGAAAGCACTGTGGAGCACTAAAGGCAAAACATAACAATCCAAAGCAAACGGGTCCACGAACAGAATCCAACAGCAAGGTCAAAACATAGATCAGAAGGCTGGAAAAAAAAAATCCGGTATTTTACAAAAAATGTAAAGCACAAGGAAAGACACACCAACTTCAGAGCACATTCAAAATGAACTACTGGGAACTGTGGAAAATTATGAGGATTTATAAGTGAAGGGCAAACTCTGATGGTGGTTGACAGGTGGTCCTGCCTGTTGGGGGACCACCCACAAAATACATGCAATCTCCCCAAGGCAATGAAGCATAAGCATAATCAAGCACAATAAACTTAATACATACAAAAGAATCAGAAATAAACAAAGATGACATAAAACATGAATTTGAACCCCACCCAGGGGGGAAACCCTGCCTGAGATTTAAAATCAGTCCTGTAGGGTTACTGGTTTTAATTCCAGTCAGTTTCTTCATTTGACTGCAATTCTTGTAGTTAATGTTACCTGTTATTTAACTGTGGCTTATAATTGCTTTCATTCTACTTTAAAGGACGTTTCTATTTGAGGACATCATTAAAATGTTTCTTGTCCTGTTTTACTTCTTTCCAAAATTTTTAATTTGCGTTGTTGGCTTATCATAACCAAATGGGTATAAATAAGCCTATTGTCAGTGGGCAGCTAATCATGGAAAGTAAACTGCTTCACTCACTCTTTTCTTTCCGTTGCTTCCTAAGAGTTCAACATGAAAATAAAAGTTCTGAATCTTAACATACTTGCAAAATTAAGACTATAACATTGTGCCCTGTTAGCAGCGACTGACTTCTGCTGAAGAAATTAGTTGGAATGAATTTTCCACCTCTTTAGGCCATCAGATTTGAGATTGACCATCCCTGGTGTGCTGCATCACCTTTTGTACAATCAGGACAGCTTCCTAGTATAAGCAAAATCAGTTACTGCTTGGGGGGTCCAAAATCCCAAAGAAAGGTAAAGTAAGGGCTCAAAAAAATAGTTGGAAATGTCCCAGAGTAGCAATAGGAGATTTGCACTTTGACAATTTTATTTCACAGTCTTATGCTCCCACTAGACGTCTAAATAGGGCAACTTTCTTTGAAATACAAGGAACTATATGAATAGAATTATCATGTGGTGCACTTCTGTGGTTTAGGAAAAAAGTGCATCAATGTGTTCATGTCGAAATGAGAACATAATTCATTTACATGGTTTAATTTTCTTTAGTTTTTAAATTTTAACAACTGATCTGACTGATTTGTAGCACTGTTAAAAGTTGCAGAGCTCTCCTGTAATAAACTGATGGGATCCATTAAAATCCTTCCTGGACCCTCTTCAGTGGAAATCTGTATTAAAAATAAACTACCCAGATACTGTTCAGAACTTAACTTGGTCATGTTGTGTCAATGAGGAATGAGTGAGGAATGGAATAATGGCTAACAATATGATGTCCACCCAAAACTGTTTTATTCATCACTGCTGGTGTATTCTTGGAGAGAAAAATCATTATTTTTGGGACACAAAAAAATAAATGAGCTACTAACAAGAGTAGTTCTTTTTTTATCAAACTGAAACAGCAGTCTATAATAACAGGAAAGGAAGTTCCATTCGATGTCCAGGATGTATTAACTTGTCAGAAAAGGGAATTGATTAAAGGATAAAGGAGCAATCAGTTTGTGAGATGGCATATCCTGTCACTTAAAAATGTAAGACCAAACCCTAAACAAGAAGTGCCAATCTGAGTTTGAGTATAAATAATATGAATGCTTCATGTTTAGCTCTAGAATGAAGGATTAAGGAATTTAATTTAAGGCTTTACACATTTATAGATTTTAAAAGAATATTCACAAATGTTGTCGTCTTTCCCTGTGGTCTTTCCCCCTATCAGGGGCTGCAGCAATGAAGATGTATAGTATCTCTTTCTTTCCATCACATTTTACATATGCTTCTTTACCACATTATTTGGTTTTTGGTCTCTAATAATCTTCTTAACATGTTGTGTTCTTCTTGACACCACTGTATCCCTTTCAAATTTAAGTTCCCCCTAACATTCCTGATTTCTACTTGCAGTCTCCCTTCTAGTTGTCCCACATTATTGCTAGTCTCATTACTATCTTTCTCTTATTAGCTATCCCTTTTGTCAGACATTCTTTTAAACATTCTCCAAATTTTTCTATCCCACTCTGATTCTTTGCCTTATTTCAAAACCAACTAATTTGCCTCAAGTTTCACTTTTCCATCATCAATTTCTCCACTCTGGCCGATCATATTTTCAGTTTTAGATCTGCTTACAGTATCTTCATCTCTCTACTCTCTAGAACATCCCTCGATTTCACTAATTCTATTTCTAGTTCCTTCCTTGTAACTTTTAAAGCTCTACTAAAGATCTTCTGCAAAAATTGATGCCTATGGAGACTTGCTCTTCACTTTGCAGCTCTTATCCATAAAAACATATGAATCAATGGCGTACCCTGAAGTAACCCCACTCTCCTCTTCCTGCTTTATGTACAACTGCCATGCAGAGTTCAACAAGCATATGACCAACCATGTCTGCTCTCTTGGAACTGTGTCACAAGGTTTCCCAAGGTCTAAAAAGTCATTTCTAGATCTTTCCTTCCTTCTCTGTGCCTGCCAATGTACCAAATGTAAAAATTGCATCCATGATTCTTTAACTCTTGCTGAACTCAAACTGACTTTTTTCCCCAACACATTCCACTGGACTGATTAACAGTTTCATACTGCAGACCATCAGAATTTTGAATGCCTAAAAATGTATGATGTTACATTTTTGCATTGTCTGTCTATTTGTTGTATTCATTGTCTATTTATAGTATTGCTTCTACCATGAGTTGTACTTTGTTGTATGTTGCTTTGTATTACACTGTGGCTCATGGAGGTACGTTGTCTCCTCTCACTATGTACAGCTCGATCCATAAGTATTTGGACGGTGATACAATTTTCATAAGTTTGCCTTTGTACGCTACCATAGTAGATTTGAAACAAAGCAATTATTATGAGAGTATACAGTAGTGCTTGAAAGTTTGTGAACCCTTTAGAATTTTCCATATTTCTGCATAAATACGACCTAAAACATCATCAGATTTTCACTCGCGTCCTAAAAGTACATAAAGAGAAACCAGTTAAACAAATGAGACAAAAATATTATACTTGGTCATTTATTTGTTGAGGAAAATGATCAAATATTACATATTTGTGAGTGGCAAAAGTATGTGAACCTATAGGATTAGCAGTTAGTTTGAAGGTAAAATTCGAGTCAGGTGTTTTCAATCAATGGGATGACAATCAGGTGTGAGTGGGCACCCTGTGTTATTTAAAGAACAGGGATCTATCAAAGTCTGTTCTTCACAACACGTTTGGTACATGTTTGGCATGAACAAAAGAGATTTCTGAGGACCTTAGAAAAAGAGTTGTTGATGCTCATCAGGCTGGAAAAGGTTACAAACAAAACCATCTCTAAAGAGTTTGGACTCCACCAATCCACAGTCAGACAGATTGTGTACAAATGGAGGAAATTCAAGACCATTGTTAGCCTCCCCAGGAGTGGTCGACCAACAAAGATCACTCCAAGAGCAAGGCGTGTAATAGTCGGCGAGGTCACAAAGGACCCCAGGGTAACTTCTAAGCAACTGAATGCCTCTCTCACATTGGCTAATGTTCATGTTCATGAGTTCACCATCAGGAGAACACTGAACAACAATGGTGTGCATGGCAGGATTGCAAGGAGAAAGCCGCTAATCTCCAAAAAAACATTGCTGCTCGTCTGCAGTTTGCTAAAGATCACGTGGACAAACCAGAAGGCTATTGGAAGAATGTTTTATGGACGGATGAGACCAAAATAGAACTTTTTGGTTTAAATGAAAAGCGTTATGTTTGGAGAAAGGAAAACACTGCATTCCAGCACAAGAACTTTATCCCATCTGTGAAACATGGTGGTGGTAGTATCATGGTTTGGGCCAGTTTTGCTGCATCTAGGCCAGGACGGCTTGCCTTCATTGATGGAACAATGAATTCTGAATTATATCAGAGAATTCTAAAGGAAAATGTCCGGACATCTGTCCATGAACTGAATCTCAAGAGAAGGTGGGTCATGCAGCAAGACAATGACCCTAACCACACAAGTCGTTCTACCAAATAGTGGTTAAAGAAGAATAAAGTTAATGTTTTGGAATGGCCAAGTCAAAGTCCTGACCTTAATCCAATTGAAATGTTGTGGAAGGACCTGAAACGAGCAGTTCATGTGAGGAAACCCACCAACATCCCAGAGTTAAAGCTGTTCTGTATGGAGGAATGGGCTAAAATTCCTCCAAGCCGGTGTGCAGGAATGACCAAAAGTTACCGGAAACGTTTAGTTGCAGTTATTGCTGCAAAGGGGGGTCACACCAGATACTGAAAGCAAAGGTTCACATACTTTTGCCACTCACAAATATGTAGTATTCGATCATTTTCTTTAATAAATAAATGACCAAGTATAATATTTTTGTCTCATTTGTTTAACTGGTTTCTCTTTATCTACTTTTAGGACTTGAGTGAAAATCTGATGTTTTAGGTCATATTTAAGCAGAAATTAGAAAATTCTACAGGGTTCACAAACTTTCAAGCACAACTGTAGATTGTCAGCTTTATTTTAAGGGTTTTAACAAAAATATTGTATGAGTAGTTTAGGCATGACATACATTTTTGTATATGGTCGTCCTACTTTCAGGGGCTGAAAAATATTTGGACAAACTAACATAATCATAAAGCATTTTCAATATTTGGTTGAAAATCCTTTACAGTCAATGACTGACTGAAGTCTGGAACCCATGGCTATCTGCAAGTGCAGCGATTCCACTCTAGTGATGTTTTGCCAGGCCTTTACTGTAGCTGTCTTCAGTAGTTGTTCGTGGGACTTTCTGCCATCGGTTTTGCCTTCTGCAAGTGAAATGCATGTTCATTTGGGTTGAGGTTGGTTGATTGACTTGGTCATTGAAGAATATTCTGCTTCTTTGCCTTTTAAAGCACTTGATTTGCTTTCACAGTATGTTTTGGCTCATTGTCTATCTGTACTGTGAAGTGTTGTCCTGTCAGTTTTGCAGAGTTTGGCTGAATCTGGGCAGATAGTATAGTCCTGTATACTTCAGAAATCATCCTGATACTTCTGCCAGCAGTCAGTCATCAATAAACACAAGTAACTGACTTCAATTCGCAGTCATGCATGCTCATGCCATAACACTGCCTCCAACATGTTTCACAGATGTAGTATTCATGAGCCATTTCTTTTCTCCATACTTTTCTCTTTCTAATATTCTGGTATATATTGATCTTAGTTTCCTTTGTCCAAAGAAAATTGTTTCAGAACCGAAAAGGTTTTTAAAAAAAAAAAAATTCTGTCAAAGTGTAATCAGTCCTTCCTAAGTTTGAGATTTATCAGTGGTTTGCACTCTGTGGTAAACCCTCTGTCTTTACTTTCGTGAAGTCTTCTCTTGATTGTAGACTTTGACAATGATAGGTCCACCTACAGGAAAGTGTTCTTCACAACATTTAGGTAAACCAAGTATAGAATTCTGTAATCATCCAGCACAGTTGTCTGTCTTTTGCGGTTTTCCAGACCTTCTGGTGTTGCTGTGTTCTCCAGTGTGCTGCTTCTTTTTTAAGAATGTACCAGATGGTTGATTTGACCACTCCTTGTGTTTCTGCTGTTTCTCTAAAGGGTTTTTTTTGTTTTTTTAAAGCCTAATGATGGACTGTTTTTACTTGCATTAACAACTTTTTGGACCTCCTATTGAGAGATCACAGTGACAACTTCCAAATGCAAATTCCACCCGTGGAATCAATTCCAGACCTTCTACCTGCTTTAGAGTTAATGAAATCCGTCAATTGTCCAAATACTTTTAAGCCCCTGAAAATAGGGGGACCATGTATAATAAAAACGGTTCTTACAATATTTCTGGCAAACCCCTTAAATTAAAGCAGAAAGTCTATACTTCAATCACATCTTGATTGCTTTATTTCAAATCCACTGTGGTGGCATACAGAATCAAAATTATGAAAATTGTGTCACTCTCAATACTTATGGCCCTGGCTGTATGTTTGCATAGTTGCTGATGACAAGCTTGACCTTGACCTTAGTTTCATTTTTGACTGACTTTTTACCTTATCTTAAAGGTATTTATTAGCCTTCTTAACAGGATTAATATATTATTGTCATTTTTATTTAATGCAATTTAAGATCAGGTAGTCCTGGATCCTATCTTGGCAGCAAGGAATGCAAGGTAGGGATACCATTCAATCACAGGGCCCCAGTCTCTAACATGCCCGCACTCAAATCACCATTTAATCTAACACGAAGAAAAGTGGAGTGCCTAGAAAAAGCCTGCACAGACATATGGCAAAATTTCACACTCTACACAGACAACACCAGGCATGGGACTCAAACCCAGGATGCTTGATATTGCAGCAACATTAACCACTGAACCACATTGCATTGTCACCATTATGGTGCTCCAGCTAGATAGATGTCCTCCATCCACAGCATTAAGATTCAAATCTTAACTAAATGTACAATAAAAAAGCAAAACCAGACTCTTGAATAAGCCCTGTATTCCGGTTCCAGCATGGCGGTGCTCATAGCTGAGTTTTGTACGTCTTCTCCGTGTTTGTGTGAGTTTTATCTTCAAGGACTCTGGTTATTCTCTTGCATCCCAAAGATTAGTGGATAATTTAAATTGGCCCCCGAGGAGAGTATTGTTGTGTATTGAATATGATTTTCATAGGCAGCCAAAATTTTTTATTTTTTTTTTCTCTAGACACTCCATGTATTATACAGCCAATCACGTGCAAGTTGAGAATGACTGGTAATCCAAAAGTAAAGTAGCATTGGTGAGTCTGGGCTTGTGGAAATGTGTGCTTAGTGGAGACAAGGATTAGAGCCCAATCCAGTGTGAGTTTTTGCCTAACACCCAGAAAGTTCTGCTTCCCTGAGACTTGATTATTAGCAAAAAATTCTTTGAAAACTAAAATGTCCATTCAGCCATCGTTCCATTAGTCCTCAAATCTGCCTGTTTTAGTTTTTGCCCCCACTTGTAGTGAACTGTAATACATATCAAAATAATGATACATTTAACATTCACTGTTTTTATTAGATAACCTGCATAATACCATACATTGTCTTTGCAAAATGTCTTGTTTGTGTTTTAATTTTGAATTTAAACTTTAATTTTAATTCTATTTCGCAATTTCGTCTATCTGTATGCTTTTATATGGTTGAGATGAGAATAAAGTTCGCTTTAACTTTGACATTTAACTTCTCCTGTATTAAAATAAGAGTAGACCTTGCTCTTTGCAAGAATGAGGGAATTGGAAGTGTAAGGGGAAAGTGTTTTAAGTTTATCTTGGGATATGGGGTCGGTCGGAAAGGCAATACTAGCAATAAATGTGTGTGTGTGTGTGAGCAAGATTGACCGGTAGGAGCCGCAACAAGCCTGTTCAAAATCAAACCCTTTCACTCTGTTGTGGTTCCTGAGTTGCTTAAACAATTATTATCCCAGCATGCTCCAGGATCAAAACTTGTTGTCTGTAATTTCATCATTACGACAAATATCACAGAACGCTGAGACCTCTGTAGTTTGAAAGATGAGTAATTGTGGAAAACATTTGGTAATGAAAATTAACTCTGCTTGCTCTGAGGTTTCGTGCTAGGAGATCCTGGAATGACATCAGCAGTAGCACTTTCCAGTTCCATGAAGAAGGCATAGTTTTTATTGACTTTCCTGTGGAAATCCTCCCAAGTGAGCTGACAAACTATTTAACTTCCTTTTGGGTTTTCCATTTTTTTAGTCACTGCCTGTATACAGTACATTATTTATACTGTGATAGGTAGTGTCAGATGAAGTTGACTCGTGTCTTTGTCATTTTAGATGCTTTGAATCTCTTGTCTTGGCTATTTTTTGCCATATCTCTCCCTAATAATTGAACATTTACTGTTACTTTTTTGGATAGAGACTCTTCTTACTGTTTGATCCACAAGAAATATATCAAGTTCCATCTTAGACTCCTTTTCATAACTCAAGTGAGAGTTTATTCATGAGTAAGGTCTGCACACATGGCCACAACTTTCAGTTAATTTGACTCAAATGCCTGTTTTAAATACTGGGATTTGTAGTTCGTCAGGTGCATACACAAGGTCGAACTACCAAAAAGGAGAAAATGCAAGCTTCTCTATAGCTGCAGTAAGCTACTCAAGTAGTGCACTAGATTAGACCTTTCAAATTAAATCTTCTAATTCTGCTGAACAATCTCTTCTTCATTAAAACATCTTGAGGTTTCTGCACGAGCATCTTACTAATGAATTACAACCATATTCTTCAAATGTGCAGGAACAGTAGCAAAGTTTAGCCAAAGTGTTGATAACAGCCCCAAAACATCAGCATTAAACAGCTCTGGCCAGCGATGAACTTCATATTGATTTACATTGTGACTCCTTATTTACAGAAGGAAGAGAATCCTATTATAAGCTTTTCACTCTGTGACAAGACGAGCAGTGCCAGTTGGATCCTTTGGCCATTTGCTTTTAATGTGAGAGAAAACTAAGGATTTGAGTAAATTTAAATGTTAAAATCGGGCTGTTCACTTGTAGGGATTGTTTTGGCTGTGACACTTCTTGTTTCTTTCCAAATGCATATTAAGGTAAACTGAAGAGTTCAGTGTAATGTCAAATAGTCTGTTTTTGCACAGAAAACCTTTTAAACAGAGCTGACAAATTTCTATGGTGTTTTGAAAGATTTTTGGTCATGCTGTTAGGTTACTTTACAGTGCTAATCCACCATGCTTGCAGCTTTGTCACATTCAGATTTGCTCCATTCTTTGGACTCTCTTTGTAAGAAGATTTATTTTCTTATCCTATTAGAGTACCTACAGAAGTAGAGAAACAGGTTTAAAATCAAATAGAGACTTTGAAACATTCATGTGCTTCATTGCAATGCATAAAAGATCATCATGAAAATGGCCAAAAAGTACTGTATATTCCAAGGCAGAAGTTATATATGCTTTCTGTATGCAATTTGCTTGTTCTCCCTGTGATCATGTAAGGTTTCCTGTCAACATGCAGAGCTCATAGACTTTGCGACTCTAAGTCGGGTTACAACTGGCTTCCTGTCTTGTCTGTTCTTGCCAGGATAGCCACCAGCTGCCTTGTGACCTTAAACATAAAATGGACTGGAAAATCTGGGAGATTTGTTTTTTCTTTTTTGGTCAATTTCAATACAAATCATTGCATCGGGGGTGACGCAATGGTTACTGTTGCTGTAATCCAGCTCCAGTGAAAGGGATTCTTTTCTCAGTCCAAGGACTGCTTGTGTAGAGTTTTCTATGTTTCCTTGAGGATTTCTCTCCAATTTCATCTTAAAGGATGAAACTCCATAATTGAGTGTTGGTGTGCCCAGAATGGAATAAGCAAATAAATGAGTGATTACATTGCTTATAGATTTTACAGTTTAACAAGTTAGTTTCCCTTATCATTAATTGTAAAAGGTGGGGTAAATGTTTATTCTACTTAATGGGTGTGACGAGTAAGGAATGCTGCAGGACCCCAAACGCGACTTCACAGACACAAGTCCCAGGTTTAAATAAAAGGTTTATTTGCATCAATACCTTAGAAGAAAGGTTTAACTGGCATAAACACACAAATATTCTTATTTTCCTTCTCCTTGCACTTCTCCAGGCGAGAGTACTTCTCGTGCCACAGCACCGAATGATGAAAGCACTTTTAGGTAATGTGGAAGCTCCACAAAACAGGGAGTTGTTCTCCCTATAGCACCCAAGGACACTGACAGCGTTGTCCCTCATGACTATGAATCCCATGGATCCCTCTGGGTGTCCAACCTGGGGCTATACCAGAGGAGCACTGCCATCTTTGGTACTGGAGGAGGAACTGCTTTTGACAGACAATGTCCTCAAGTCCATCCATTAAACTTCCACCCCAACTGGCATAATAATCAACTAAATGGGGTAATAATCAAGCACCATGTCAGCTAAGTTATACCTCCATATATATTGTCCATCCAATATGGCCTCACATCCGGGCCAGGAATAGCACTTCACCCCATTTAGGGTACCAGTCCATCCCTTATGGTACTTGCATGGGTTATATAGCATGGCAGTATAATGGTACAGTGGTAGTGCTGCCACCTCACAAGAAGGAGACCAGGGTTCATGTTCCAGGGGCTCTGTCCATGGTGTCTTCATGTTCTCCTCAGTCTGTGTATGTTTCCTCGGTGTGTTGCATTTCCTCCCACAATCCAAAGGCCCTCAGGTTAGGTGGATTGACGTTGCTAAATTGACCGGTATGTGTGTGTTTGTACTAAAATAGGTTGGCACCTTGTCCAGATATTGTTCTTGTCTTGAGTGTGATGCTTACTGGGACAGACTCCAGCTCTCCCACAAACCTACTCTGGTTAACCAGGTCTGGAAAATGGGTGGGTGGCTATATAAGAGTATCTTAACGTTTAACCATCCAAGTGATGCTTTGATTTCTAACATATTCAACTTATTCAATTAATTTACCATTTTTCTTATTGCTACATTATCTAAAAATTTGTTCTCCTCTATTTTTAGATTAATAAACCACAAGAAAATGAGAAAAGCTCAAAGGGAATGACAAATTCCAATGTCTTCAGTGATGGGATCACTAGGATTGGTAAAGTATTAATATAATACTTTAAGTCTGTTTCAAACTGCCTTTGGACATTTCAGGGTTACAAGAACCAGGCCTCATTTTAGCAGATTTGTACCCAAGGCCAGCATAGGATGCACTGACACTGTGTGATGGGTGAACACATACCAACACTTTCAAACTGGGTCAATGTGTAGCCACTAATCACTTTAACGTAGACATCTTTGAAGGTGGAAAGAGAATTTGGATTAAAAGGGGAAGGTCATTGTGAAATTTGCACTATGTCCAGGTATGTGGGATGTGAACTCCATCTTCTGGATATGTGAGGCCACAGTGCTTACCACTGTTCCATTATGTGACTAAAATAATAAGTCTGTCTTTGAAATGACACAGTTATTTCTTTTTTATGCATATACATAAAACCACTGAATTGATTTTCAAAATGAAATGGTCTTTACAGAATTCTGAATAGAGCAACTTAAAGTATACAGGCAGAAGTGCTGTCTACAGCAGCGATGTGTGGCATGACAGAGCATCTCCGACATTATAATCAAATTGTTGTCACCCAACTGCTTTAAGACTGCGTTTCATAACTCAGAGGCTATTGATTATTAAATATGGCATTGGACACTGGTGTAGGTTGGATGGTGAGTGTATAGTCAAGAAATGAAAAAACATCCTACTTACAGCAAAGTTAATTTGTCCAGAGGTTGATTTGCAGTACCAGTATTTTTTGATACTGAAGCTTCCTGCAAGTTCTGTACCCATTGCAAAACTGACCTTACTCACTTGCCCACTCCAGTTCCCTTACACTGAAACACACAGAGCCAACAGGTCATAAGCTGCTGCCACAACGGTGATCGTAGACTCCCAGTACCTTTATTGTGGTCACCATGTTAGCTTCTCCAGGTAGGTAAGTTCTACACATGTTGTTCACATGTTGCAATGTTTACAGGAAACTGGCCAACCTGTGACTGCCTGCTGCTGAATGAGCACATGCACTACCATGGTTGGGTGGGTTGATGGCATAGTGATTACTCCTGCTGCCTTCACAGCAGTCTTTCCCTTGCAAGTTAGACAATGCAGTGTAAAGTTTACTTTCTAGAAAAAAAATACAAATATGAAAAGGTGTGTATTAGTATACATATATGAATATGTAAATGTGTGGGTACCTTAGTGTGTGCGTTTGTCTATAATAGATTATGCATGTTTCTATTCATGTGTGGATAAACAGTAGCCATAAAGAGATGATCTTGGTGAGCAACAATTCAGATACAACTTCCCATTCAGAACTCCATCAATTGGTGGCTCTAATATGTGCTAAGAAAGCATACCTCACACCATCATGTTTTTACCACCAGCCTGTAATGGTGACGTCAAAAACGATAGCTCCCGGAGTTATGTTACTTCCATCAAATTCTGATCATTCTGGTTAGCATGATATAGAAAGTACCTGGATTCATTCAACCAAGCCATTTTTCCAATCCTCAACAATTTATTTTTCATGATTCTGTGCCACTGGAGATGTTCATAAATGGTTTTCAGTGGTCCCTGACATGCTGTTTGCCATTTGATGATCTTATGAGACAAAGTCTGATATGTGGTGTGATCTGAGATGACATTGGGACGCCAATGATTCATTTGGTTGTGATTCTTTTTTCTCCATCCCCCCTTGTTGTGGCCCATTTGTTTGCTCCTGTGATTCACAAGTTGTTTCTGTTTACAGGATTGTCTATTGTTGATGGCCTTTCTCACCATTCTTTGTACATCTTTTGAAATGGCCATTTGGGAATTCCTAAAGCATATGTGGTACAGTTTGGTCACATCACATTCAAAGACACTAAGGTCTCTTGCTATGCCAATTGCATCACTCGGTTTAACACTAACTAATGCTAGAAATGCTTCTGCTCGATTTATATCACAATCTGTTATTATGTAATGTATGACGTATTCAGATGTAGAATTTGTGGAAAATTGGGTACCTAACTAGTAAACTGGTAACTCGGTGTACAATTAGCTTTGTAGAAGTCTGTCAGTGGGACTATGTGTATCAATCATCTCCATACTCTGATAAGCAATCTATGAACAAAAAAAGCCAAAACACCTTGTAATTCTGCCCAGCATCATGCAGAACTGCCACTTTCATGGCACATTGCCATCTCTTTGTGGGAAAGTAGAAGCCACCGATTTGCTTGCTATAGCTGAGGAAGCTTCAACAGCAGCAAAACATTTAGGAGAACTTTTTCATTTGAAACATTTTCATTGTTCTGACTTTTTTTTTTTAAAGAAGCAAATTCAATAGCATAGAACTTTTTAAGAGCTAAATGAAAAGTTACTAGCTAAAATGGTAATTTCATCATGTAGATCACAGTAATTTACGTGCTATGATCTAATTGGCTACAAAGCCGTCCTGCCACAGATCGGTGCTGCAACTCCAACTAGTTAACAGTAAAGAAGGCAGAAGCACATCATTTTGAGGGGAAAAGCAGGCTAAATAAAAGGAACAACCATAGCATTTACCTCATTTAACTCATTTTTGTTTTTCTTGCATACATAATAATGTGTGCTATATGATTTAAAACACTATATTTTTAAAACTTAAATTTACAGGTTTGACTTTGAGGCTTTCAAGACATCCATAGAGTGAATTAGATGGTCTGGGACACTGTATTGCCCAAATGCTGGTTTGCCAGATACCGTATGTCTGTTTCACTTGTCCACCAATATGTACACAAACCCTGCCTTGTCTAATATCTGCCTCTCTTAATTTGTCTGTACCTTCCTCTTGTCTTTTAACTCCACGTTCACTTGATATACTGCTTGGAATGAACTTTTAAGCTGCAACCATGAAATTCTTTCTGAGACTTTTGAGTAATTACTTTTGAGATTAAGAATGCCCTCTGGCTGTTTCCCTAAAACTCCTACTGAATACTCCCAGCATCCCTGTACTCCTAAATCTTAAACACTTAAATGGCTTGTCAACCCCATCTGTCTCACCCCCCAACCAAAAAATGTCCAGCATGGGTATTGTGTAATTGGCCTCCCTACTTGCCACCGGTTAGACTGGGGACTTTTGGACATTGAAGACCGTCCTCAATTCTCCTTCTCCTAATTTCGTTCCCTGGTGCTTTTTCTATAAATGCATGCCCTACTGCCATCCAGTGATATTGCAACAGCATTTGTGGCATAGCCACAGCATGTGTATTACCTTTACCAGAGCTTACATTCTTCCTGTTATGAGGGGCAAGTAATGCCCACTGTTACCTGGAATGCAGTCTTTTCTCTCACCTGAACATAATGTTCTCTTCTTATTTATACAGTGGGATGCAAAAGTTTGGGCAACCTTGTTAATAGTCATTATTTTCCTGTATAAATCGTTGGTTGTTACGATAAAAAATGTCAGTTAAATATATCATATAGGAGACACACACAGTGATATTTGAGAAGTGAAATGAAGTTTATTGGATTTACAGAAAGTGTGCAATAATTGTTCAAACAAAATCAGGCAGCTGCATAAATTTGGGCACCACAAAAAAGAAATGAAATCAATATTTAGTAGATCCGCCTTTTGCAGAAATGACAGCCTCTAAACGCTTCCTGTGGGTTCCAATGAGAGTCTGGATTGTGGTTGAAGGTATTTTGGACCATTCCTCTTTACAAAACATCTCTAGTTCATTCAGGTTTGATGGCTTTTGAGCATGGACAGCTCTCTTTAACTCACACCACAGATTTTCAATTATATTCAGGTCTGGGGACTGAGATGGCCATTCCAGAACGTTGTACTTGTTCCTCTGCATGAATGCCTTAGTGGATTTTGAGCAGTGTTTCGGGTTGTTATCTTGTTGAATGATCCAGCCCCGGCGCAGCTTCAGCTTTATCACTGATTCCTGGACATTGGTCTCCAGAATCTGCTGATACTGAGTGGAATCCATGCGTCCCTCAACTTTGACAAGATTCCCAGTCCCTGCACTGGCCACACAGCCCTACAGCATGATGGAATCACCACCATATTTTACTGTAGGTAGCAGGTGTTTTTCTTGGAATGCTGTGTTCTTTTTCCTCCATGCATAACGCCCCTTGTTATGCCCAAATAACTCAATTTTAGTTTCATCAGTCCACAGCACCTTATTCCAAAATGAAGCTGGCTTGTCCAAATGTGCTTGAGCATACCTCAAGCGGCTCTGTTTGTGCTATGGGCGGAGAAAAGGCTTCCTCTGCATCACTCTCGCATACAGCATCTCCTTGTGTAAAGTGCGAATGGTTGAACGATGCACAGTGACTCCATCTGCTGCAAGATGATGTTGTAGGTCTTTGGTGCTGGTCTGTGGGTTGACTCTGACTGTTCTCACCATTTGTCGCTTCTGTCTATCCTAAATCTTTCTTGGTCTGCTACTTCGAGCCTTAACTTGAACTGAGCCTGTGGTCTTCCATTTCCTCAATATGTTCCTAACTGTGTAAACAGACAGCTTAAATCTCTGGGACAGCTTTCTGTATCCTTCCCCTAAACCATGATGGTGAACAATCTTTGTCTTCAGGTCATTTGAGAGTTGTTTTGTGACCCCCATGTTGCTACTCTTCAGAGAAAATTAAAGGAGGAGGGAAACTTACAATTGACCCCCTTAAATACTCTTTCTCATTATAGGATTCACCTGTGTATGTAGGTCAGGGGTCACTGAGCTTACCAAGCCAATTTGAGTTCCAGTAATTAGTTCTAAAAGATTTGGAATCAATAAAATGACAACGGTGCCCAAATTTATGCACCTGCCTGATTTTGTTTGAACAATTATTGCACACTTTCTGTAAATCCAATAAACTTCATTTCACTTCTCAAATATCACTGTGTGTGTCTCCTATATGATATATTTAACTGACATTTTTTATCATAACAACCAATGATTTATACAGGAAAATAATGACTATTAACAAGGTTGGCCAAACTTTTGCATCCCACTGTATAAATATTGATTATCAGGCAGTGTGGTGTAGGCAGTAGTTTTTCAAACCATGATTTTCTTTGCTCTATTTTATTGTAGTTTGAGGATGCCTCTTGTTCTGTATGTCCATTTCCTGGCTAAAAACTTTTTTTTTTTTGGTCTGAGAGCTTTGATTTCTTAAGCACGTCAAAGTAGTGACAGTCGACAATGACAAGTTTAAATGATATTTAATACCCAATAGGAGTGGCAAAGGCTCCTGGAGCACTTCCACCACATCTGGAAGTTCTGGGGGGAAGAGGAGCAGGGCCACCTGGAGTGCTTCCGGGGAAGCAGCCGGCACTTCTGCCACACAGGGGCGTGTCCGTGGAAGATTGCTGGGACACACCTGGAGCATATCCAGGTGATTATAAAAGGGACTGCCTCCCTTCATATGCAGGCAGGAGTTGTGAGAGAAGGACAAGGTTTTGGAGGAGGCAAGGAGGCGTCCTGAAGAGTTAGAAGGCAGTGTGTGTTGGCCAGGACTTTTGGGGGACTTTGGGGCTGTGTGGCACTTTGTTAATAGGACTGTTATTAAACATGTGTTAGGTGTAACAACGATGTCTGTCTATCTGTATTCGGGCCAGATCTAGTACAAATGTTCCCGACGATCGATCAATCTCTCTTTTGGGCTCCTAAAAAAACAAAAATGATGTTTTATGATGGATTTTGTGCCATTTGTATTAATTCATCTCTGCTTTTCAATCTTCCCATATTTTTTTCTTGAACAGTTTGTTTGGTTTTTTTTAAACTGCATATTTTTCTTGCTCCTGGTACAAAGTAGCCCTACCTGTTGATTCTGTCAGAAAAAAATATAAAAATAAAAAAGTTTGTTATCTCGCGGAAGACACACGTTTTATTAACGACACATAATTATCTAAGTCTGTAACAACCTCCCAAATTGCCGATCATGATCGTCCAAAAAATGCTCTGAAGGGTATAAGCCATCAGGTCGACCTGTCACCCAGTGTGAAGTGGAAAAGGTGTTTGAATTTAGATTGTATTTTACTCTTGATCCACAAGACCGATTGTGCTGATTTTTTCAAAACATGTGCAAAGTATTGTTTAATTTGGTTTTATATTTTTAAAGTTGTTGATATTTTTTAATTTTAACTGCACAAGTTACTAATGTTCCACATTTTAAATCTATAATCGTGATTTAATTAATGGTGACTCTTAATAACCTTTATTAATTGAAAAAGGGTGTTTTGATGTACCGTCTTTCCTTTTTAAATCATAATTATCTTCTTTTATCTGCTCAGAAAGCAAAAAAATACTTTTGGGAGCATTTGTATCTTTTATTCTTAAGCATATTTTGGAATAACTGATCAGTTTTTAACAGCTGGGTTTCGTTTACGTGTTAGTACATAAACGTCTCTGAACGTCCTGATCGTTTTGATGGTCAGTGGTGAGCAGAAAACATTCCATTCAAGTAGCGGTACTTCAGCAAAAACTCGCAAGAGATAATACACGTTGAGACGTCTTTTTAAGTCAGCGCCCGGTGTAGCACCCGCTAGATGGTTCTATTTTTTTCCGTCACCGTTGTACTATACTGTACATGATTTTAATATTTAACCCTTTTCAGAATATTGCGTGATATGTGTAATGAGTGGATATTTTTGCCTATTGATTTTAAATGTCTTTTATTTTTACTGCTTTGTTTTACAGAAGCAATATGCTTTTACATAATGGTCGTGCACGAATATATATATATTTATTTTATTTTAATAATAAATATAAGTCGCTATATGAAATATAAACTGATAGTACTGATAGGCAGAATAATGGATTTCAGGTATGAAGAGCCTTGCTTGGACATCGAGAAATGGAGCTTTTTCACTATAAATAATATACCTATATATAACAAACGTGATTTTTCCCGTTAGCATCTTATAAAATAAAGCTGAGCGTGTTAATCTTACTATCCGGAAGTGAATGAAATGACAGCTGCTGCGAGTTTTCAAGCACACTGGATGAAGACCTGCGAAAACTTGGAAGTTTCACTGATCTTTGACATCATATATAAGGTAAGATTATTCATGTTTTGTGCTTTCTGTACATTGCTTAAGTGTTTTTTTTGTACATATTTAACTTGTATAGAATTTATACAATTCTATAATTAAGATGCATTGTGATGTGAACTAATTAATCAAATCTGTCCTTTCATTCTTTTACTTAACCTGCTTCCTATGGTCTCATTAATAACAGTGCACTGCTTAGAAATGCAGAAATATATGCATTTGAAGCATAAGGTAAAGCTATAACAAAATCCAATACTAATCAATTTTTCCATCCAGTCACCTTCCTAACCGACTTATAGGGCAGGGGACAGCTGAAGCCTATGCCAGTCCTTCACAGGGTGAACACACACACACACACACACACACTCTCTCTTCCACACACTCACACATCAGGGCCAGTTTAGTGTTACCCACCCACCTAACCTGCATGTCTTTAGACTGTGGGAGTAAATCCATGTGAACATGGAGAGAACATGAAAACTCTGTGCAGGAGCACTTGGGACATAAACCTTGGTCTCCTTGTTATGAGGCAGGAGCAGCACTACTGAGTTACTCTGCCATCTGATGATATTCATTATAGAAAAATATCCATCCATTTTCCAACCTGCTGAATCCGAACACAGGGTCACAGGGGTCTGCTGGAGCCAATCCCAGCCAACAAGGCAGGAACCAATTCCAGGCAGGGTGCCAACCCACCACAGGACACACACACCCACTAGGGATAATTTAGAATCGCCAATCCACCTAACTTGCATGTCTTTGGACTGTGGGAGGAAACCAGAGTGCCCAGAGGAAACCCACGCAGACACGGGGAGAACATGCAAACTCCACGCAGGGAAGACCTGGGAAGCGAACCCAAGTCTCCTAACTGCGAGGCAGCAGTGCTACCACTGCGCCACTGTGCCACCTTATAGAAAAATGAATTCTCTAATTAAATAGCTTTAATGGTGCTAAGGAATTGCAGCTAATATAGCCTTACAGAAAAGGCATATGACACACCAGTGAAATATGAAAAAGCTTCTGATATAAATCTTGAGCATAAAAGCAATCGGAAGTTTTTTTTTTTTCTTTTTCTTTCTATAGTCAAACAATTTTTCTAAAATATGCATTTAATTTGAGGATTCTACTTAATTGTAATTCATGCTTTTCCACGCTAACATATTTTGTGCATTTTCTTTAACCCTTCTGGATGGCATGATTGTTCAGCTCGGTGCCACAGTGGCAGTGCGGGTTTTTTGCAGTAAGGAGACCAGAATTCTCATTGCAGGTCCTTCCTGTGTGGAGTCTGCATGTTCTCCCTGTGTCTGCATGGGTTTCCCCAGGTGCTTCTCCCCCACAGTCCAAAGGCATGCAGGTTATGTGTATTTGCAAGTACTAGACTGGTCCTTGTGTGTGTGTGTGTGTGTGTGTGTGTGTTCACCATGTAAACTGAACTGAACAGATGCTGTTCCTGCCTCTAGTCCTTGCTTGCTGGGATAGGCTCCTGCTACCTGCAACCTTGTCCTGGTTTAGAAAGTGGATGGTTAAATGGATGGATGACACGATTGCTTTGTGAGATTTATACAGCAATGGGGTCTGAATGTTATCACAAGTAGGGTCTGTCAAATTCAATGAAGTAACCCACAAGAATACAATATCTTAGTTAGGCCTGAAGCCTTTCAATACAAAACAACTACTGAAAATATAGTGAGTACAAACAACGTAACACATATGTTAATGAGTTAACGTATTCAAATACAAACTTTAAAGATGACAGGTTCATTCCGAACTAACAACATTTGACTGTAAAATCATCAAATTCAGAGGTCAGACAATATAAAGATGACCATCTGATTAGAGAGCGTGCTGGTATTGTAGAAGTGCAGGGCCAAGACGGGCTGATTCTGTACCCTTTTTAATGGAAGAGAGAAATCGATCTTTAAAACAAATCACATTTTTTACATTGCCTTAAGAAAAATGCTTAAATATTACATTGTACAAGTTAAAATAACTGATTGTAAACTTGAATAAGCAGGTTTTGTAAATGAGCGGATGAACAAATAAAATAATTTAAATTTCACATATATTCTTTAATTTGTCAGGAAATGGAAAGAACAGAAAATTAACAATATATCTAATTGATTTTTTCAGCTGCTGTATTCTTGTACAACACCATAAAGGGGAACTTCAGTTCTTCAGGGGGCAGTGTGATAATGGAGAAGTGCCACCACATCATGGCAGTGGGCCCAACAGTAGAAGAGAGGGTGAAGAAAGCTTTAGGCAGCTGCCCTGAAGGAGGGGAGATGACAGACGGTTCAGATCACTCGCAGTCTGACAAGAATTAAATCTGAATGCAGGAAAACAAACCTGGAGTACCTCAGAATCACAAGCTGTCAACTGAATGTATGGATTTAACATCCGGTCAGAGTTTGTTACTGTTATTTTAAAAATGTTTATTTCACTGATTCTTTATTGCATTATGAATTAAATATTTAATTATTATGACAATTGTTTTGTTTAATAAAAAACTACACTGACATTTGTAGTTGTGATATTTTGTTCAATAAAAATATTTTTTCCTGAATTATGTTTTTGTATTATTTGTTCTCTGTTATTTTGTTTGTGATTACATTGTTTGATGGAGTGTATAAAGCATCTGCTTTAGTCTGGTATGGACTATTACATTATAAAATATACATTATTTTACTAAAAAACAAATATGTTTAGTGAATGGAGGAGGGTTGTTGTGAATATAGAGTTTTATTTGAAATTTCAGTTTTACAAATTTGACTTAAGGAACTTGTTTGTGAAAATTAAGTTTGCATGATAACATGGTGGTCTTTGTCTTATACTGTAATAATACTGTTACTATTCTCCCTTATGTTGCCATTTTTAAACATAGTTTATTTAGGTTTAAATATAATATTTTAAGGATTTCAAAACTTATAAATACTATTCTGCATTTTTAAACAGAATAATTATTGCCTGACATTCTGTGATTGCACTTCTATATGTTTTGGGTGTACAGCACCAATCAAAGCACAAGGAAAAGAAAAGTCAGCACAACTGATGACCACCACTGACCAGCTGGCCTTTGTAACTCAAGGCACCCTGAGCCCAGATTACAGGGAAGAATAAAACAAATTCAAAAATCCCACTAGTTTTCAGTAAGTTGTATTAATCAATAACTTAATATAACCAGGTGCTGGCCACATTTGCACAAGGCTTGTCTCCATTAAAGTTTTAATTCACTTTTTTGCATTTAAAACTATTTAGTCTGAGTCCCAGTGGAGTGCTACATACATAAAGCAGTCTCAGTGGTCGTGTGGTGGGCCTTAGAGAGGAACAGAAACAACTCGAGACACAAATCA